>NW_027468664.1:18425390-18482890 GCF_046254945.1 Alosa pseudoharengus
CTAAAGAGCCCAGTCGCAATTGATTTAACCGTCTCCTCAGTGCTTTACTTGAGAGTGTAAAAGGTGACCCCCCCCCCCCCCCCCCCTCTCTGTCTCTTGTCTTTCTCTTTCTCCTCCTCCACTCCCTCTCTGTCCATCTCTCCCACAGAGCGACGAGAATGATCCGGATCAACAGTCCGACTCCGAAGAGGGCAGCACTAAAGGCGAACCACAGGTAACCCCCTTTTGTCACCTGTCTGTAGTCTTTGTGATGACCCTCCAGTCACCTCACCCTGTAGCCCTAGCCCTGTCTAGTATTGTGGGGATATTTTTAGACCTGGCTGACTCTCAGCTGGCCTGGGCTACTGCCCGACCTGTTGAGGCGAACTGTAAAAAAGTGGTGGAAATGGTCCACCTCACCTTCTTTAGTCAAGGACCCATGCTCATAGTTGTCCTATTTTGGAGCGTTGTGTGAAGAAGACTTTTCCACACACACACACACAAAGAGAGACCGCAAGAGCACACACACACACACTCTCTTGCTCCTGGCATTTCTCCTGACTTTGGACCTGCACTAGTTGTTTTTTTCCCTTTTCCACCTTCCTGTAATTGTTCTGTTGCCAGGGTGATTTCTGCAAAGCCCAAAGCCCTCTCAGACACAGTTCAGTAAGCAAGTGAATGGAAGGCCCTGTAGGAGAACGTGCATGTTTACGCCTATAATTGCCCATCCGCAAATCCACCAGTGCTACTGTTCATGTGCTCTTGTTGGACAATGACTCTACTGTAGTAAACTACAATTAGCTTTTATTGACTTAAAAACAATGATAATCTGGTTTTATTTTGTTTTCAGTTGTTTCTTTTCAATGTTCAAGTCAAAAATCTGTGCTCTCACTCTCTGTGTTTGCACAGACTCAGTTCTCTCAAATTCCTTATTTATTCCACACCGTTGTTTTAACACTGAATACTTTGTCTAAAAGACGAGCACATGCAGCACACACATTGGAATGACGAGCAGTGACCGCCATTGTTTACTGCCTGTGATAAGCGTTTGCTATTATGTCAAGCGAGAGCCAATTTGGCCGTTGGCCTCGCTGCTAACTGAGGAAAGGAGTGGTCTGACCGAGGGCAGGGTGGAAGCTCTTCTGGAGCCCGATCAGAGCCGCAGAGAGAGCGGCTTTGTAGTTGGGGTGGGGTGCAGTCATGGAGAGGAAATGGAGGGCCATTACTGTAGCTCCACAGATGGAGCAAAGGGAGAGCGGGAGGGAGAGAACATGAGAGTTGGAGAGCTTGTTTGTAACTCGTGGTCGATGTTAGAGGAAGGGCGTATATAAAGGATGCTTTACACAAAGCTTCACATAGGTTTCCCCAACTTCAGTTTGGGACATCTGTTACAAATGTGTGTCAGACCTCTGTTCTTAGTGCCAAGGCCCTACAACAAGGATCTGATATCATAAACAGAGGCTCATTTGCTATGTCAAAAGCAAAAACAACCATTTCCTGGCTTCTCTTAGAAGTCAGTTAACTGTATGATTTTGGTCTTTCAGATTTGCCTTTTTTTTTTCTTATGGCACATCATACTTAAGACAACAGACAACTTGAATAATTTGCTAAGAAAACTGCATTGATTTGGAGGGCAAGTAATGTTCCCTTAGTGTGTGTAGCTGTCCTTCCCACCTGCCATAACACACACACACACACACACACACACACACACACACACTCTCGCACACATTCTGTGGTGCTGTTGTTTTCTTCCTACAGCCTTTGTCAATAAAGATCACCCACTTCCCCTCAAAGCGCTCGGTGCACTTCTGGCTGCAGGCGGATGTGCTGACACACAGTCCAGTGTCAGTGCTGCGCTTCCTGGCAATCAAGCTCTGGCCGGCTGCATTTACGCACACGCACACGCACACACACTTACATAATCCTCCGGGAAGAGCCTTGTCCTCAACGCCACGCCTCACTTCCTGAAAGCTTGTCCCCCTGGGCGAGCCCCCTCCCCCACACCTCTAGCGTCCATCTCTCCGGAAAGGCTCAGAGGTGCCGCCGTTTTCCATCTCGAAACTGTCATTCCACATAGGGGGAGATGAGACTGAGTGGCAGCGGCAGCGCCGTTATCGGCACTTCCTCGGCTCTTTTGCCCCCACTTCCAGACCTCTGGCGGAGGATGAAAAGGCCTTGGCGGAGGCCAAGCACAGTGGGCAGGCCCAAGGCTTTGGCAGGCTTGGCAGCTCCTTCACATCTCAAGTGGACAAACTGAAGTAGGGTCAGGAGGGGGCAGTCGTATGAGAGTGACAGATTTAGATGGATGTTTCCTGCGTGCTTGCTTCATGAGGATGATGGAATAGGCCAAAATATTACCTTCATTTTTCAACACATGCACTCTCTCTCTCTCTCTCTCTCTCTCTCTCGCGCACACACACCTACCCTGTGTGGCTCTCTGTTGTGGACAGCATGGTGCCTGCCAAACGAAGTTCAAATTAAATATCCACACAGCCTTTTTGAGAGGAAGGACCCCCCCCACCCCCACCCCACCCCCGGTCTCTGGAGAGAAGGAGAGCGCTGAGGGCCACTGCCAAGGCAGCGTGTCTCCTTGCACTACACGTCTCTCCGTTCTCTCCTCTGATGCTTCTTGACATTAGCGTCTGCTTTGCGGTGTGCGGCCGTAACTCGGCACAACGAGAGAAGAACATGAAGGAGAAGAGAGAGGAGTGGGGGGGGGGGTTGCGGAGGGGACGTGCACCACACTAATTGATTAATCTGCATTCCAGACGCACTCGCTGTCTAGACAGTGGGAAAACAAAGTCGTTCTGAAAATGTCATGCAGAGTTGTGTTCTCAGCAGCAGGTAAAGGCATTACTAATAATTCCTTTCTTCTGTTTCTCTCTCTCTCTCAGAGCGACCGGCTGTCCAGGTACGTGGTAGTTATTTCTTTCTATCTCTTTCTTTCTCTCTCTCTCGCTCTCTCTCTCTCCCTCTCTCTCGTTCTCTCTCTACCCCTCCATCAGCCTGTGACTGCCTCTTTCTCTCTGTCTGTTCCTCACACAAACACTGTGCTCGATGTAGTCACCTTATTTACCAACGGCGTCACGCCGAACGTCACACGGCCACTATCTCTCCCAGCTCCACCTTCAGTCTTTCCTCCCTGCTGTGATATTTGTTTTTGGCTTGTTTGGCCGATAAACGATGTGCGCTCGCTGACCGTGGCTCTCTCTTCCACGTCTCGGCCCCAGGAACGACTCGACTAGCACTTCCTCCATCGACCGCTACGAGCACCTGTCAAGCCGTGGCTATGGCGAAGGCCGGAGGCCGTACAGTAGCCGGCTGGAGAGAGACGACAGCACTGATTATAAGAAGGTAAGAGGCCAAAGCAGACACTACGCGGAATGGTGCCATTGCGTCTGAATTGCCTTGTAGTATGTACTCTACTTCTCTCCCTCTCAACTGCAATTGTTTTCTAATGTGCTAAATAATTTGGTAATACACATATTATAATAATGAAGAACAATTATATTCTAATATATTAATATGTAAATATGATAAATCTTTTTGTCTGTGTGAATGCATATTGAGAATGCTGAAAGAAAAGTGACCTCCTACTGCTTTTGAGTGTATTCGGAGTGTATACGGTCAGCCTTCACTTTGTCTATTTGCCCATCTATCTGCAAAATGCTCAGTTGTAGTATTTTAGGTGACCAGTGATGTGTTGGACCCTAGACTCTGAAACAGAAAAGCCAGAGACACTGTTCATAACCCTTAAGACTCCTAATCCTTCCCTTCTATTTCTGTTTCCTGTTCCCCCTCCTCCTCGTCCCCAGCTTTACGAGCAGATCCTAGCAGAAAACGAGAAGCTGAAGGCGCAGTTACGCGACACCGATGTGGAGCTGGCCGACCTGAAGCTCCAACTGGAGAAGGCCACACAGGTCAGACGTGACTCCTGCGGCAGCAGCGGAGCAGAGGGGGCCTTTCCTCCGCTACTCCGTCCAGCCAAGTTCAAGCTTAGACGGACGCTGCTCTCAGAGATGATGGCTGAGTTGATGATGTGCTCTGTGCAGTGTTGAGTTCAGTACTGTACTGGAGTGAGTTTCGTTTCCCAAAAAAAAGTATCTTTGGACAATTATGAAAAAAAAAACTCATTGTCGTTGGACAACAACTACAGTTAAATCATTGGAGAGATCTCTCTCCTCTCTCTCTCCCTCTCTCTCTCTCTCTCTCTCTCTCTCTCTCTCTCTCCCTCTCTGTCTCCCCCCCCTCCCTCTCTCTCTCTCCCTCCCTCCCTCTCCCTTCTTCCCTCCCTCCCTCCCTCTCTCTCTCTCTCCCCCCCCTCTCTCCCTCCCTCTCTATCTCTCTCTCTGGTTACCATGATGGTTGCTCTCAACCACTAACCTGTGTGGAAACGCAGTCCTGTACTGTACTGACCAACACAGGCTAATGTAATGACTTTTGTATGAAGAAAAGAGTTTGCATGTTTGGTGAGCTGTGTACTGTTAATTATCTGGATTTATTCAGTGCTAGACAGGAAACCCTGTCTGTCGTCTCTCTGTCTGGACTCCAGACTGGTGATTGTGATTTGTTGTGCCATTTGTGTGTGTGTGTGTGTTGTAGTAAAGCGCTGCAAATGTCACTCTGGTCACGGTTCTTGTTTGTGTTGCAGAGGCAGGAACGCTTCGCTGATCGCTCGCAGCTGGAGATGGAGAAAAGGGTAAAGATGATTTATTTTTTTATTCTCTTATCGCATCTCTGCAGCACTGTTAGAACGAACATGCCCAGTGCTCCTTCCAACCCCACTAGACATTTTTTTTTTTTTTAATTCATAACAGTTCCTCAAGTTCATAAAGTTCCTTGAGTCTTCTCACTTTTAAATAAATCTTTATCCATTTCAAATAAACATAGTTCACATGTTAAATGATTCTGTCAGTGCTAAAAGCTTAAGTTTTACTGTGTGCTGTATAAACAGACAACAATCATCTCCTTTTTTTATGTGTCAAGTTAAAGCTAAATGATAATCCACTGCCAACTGGTTTATGTCTGAAGGGTTCAAGCAGGCCTCAGTATCAGCTGGGTGGTATGGTTCTTTTTAAGCCGAGTTATCTACAGCTCATTTGGCTATGCTACTCCTGGCTGTTCACATATGCCCATCTAGCTGATGAGGGGGGTGTGGGAGGTTCACTCTACCCACCCCTCTCTCCTGTACAAGCCAATCACAAGCTCCCTTCTGTACACATGTGTGTGTATGTGTGTGTCTTAGAGCTTTTAGGCAACGTGTGGTTCACCTTTGTTGAGTGTTGGTCTCTGTTACTTGCGACCTGGTCTGTGTGTGTGTGTGTGTGTGTGTGTGTGTGTTTGCGAATGAGACGGGAGAGAATGCGTCTGGATTTTGCTTCTGTTTCATTTTGATTCTAAAGAAAGAACATGAAAATGTTTTTTTTTAGTCTTTTTGCATGTGCTGTTTGGACATCCACAACCACACCTGCAATGTATTTGTTTTTTTGAGTCACGTTTTTTTTGCACCACCACCTTCCGCTCCCCAGGAGCGTCACCACTCTCCTGCTAATTTAGACCCAATTTTCCCCCTCATCCAGGTCATCCATTTCGAGGCTGTGAAAAAGCAGTCTCCCTCTAATAATAAGTTCCTGCCACAGCCTCACCCAGACACCTCCCAGGGCATTATTCATCACATTCACATTCATGCCCTCTCGTAACCGGTCTGCCTGTGCAAACATGGGCTATGGCCTCCCGGACCAACACAGCCATGCATCGCCCTCAGCCATGCATGACTGAGAAACTCTTTGGTTCACCTTTTCCTGTCCTCCATACGTCATTCCATATACATTCCATACTGTACACTCCTCCCGGGGAGATGTATACTTACCTACAAATAACTTAACGACTGAATAACTAGGCTACTCCCCCATTTCACAGCAACCCCTCAGGTTTTTGTCCTCCATGCCTCACCACCTTGCTTGTTTTTTAAGCTTCCACACCTCTCTCTCGCTCTCTTTCTTTTTTTCCCTGCTCATCCACCTTTACTTTTCTCTACTCATTACATGTCACAAACTGCATCCATCCATCCAGACATCCATGACCCTAACCTCAACCTAACGGTACACATCAATTGGTCTGTAATGACACCCACCAAATAGGATCTCCATTCATGTATGGGATGGGCATCGCCTCTGGGTCAGAACCCACATCAGCCCCTCAGGGGGGTTTAGAGAGGCTGTGGATGCAGTCTGTGTGAATACTCTGTGTGTGTGTGTGCGTGTGTGTGTGCGTGCTGGGCGATGTCTCACTGTGCTCTGTGAATATGTGTGTGTGTGTGTGTGTGTGTGTGTGTGTGTGTGTAGGTGTACGTGTACGTGTGTGTGACTAGTGTCAAGTAAACACTCTTTGTGTGTCTCCACCCCTGCAGGAAAGAAGGGCTCTAGAAAGGAAGATTTCTGAGATGGAGGAGGAACTTAAGGTAACGCTCACAATGATGGCTTAACACATCACGACTCATCCATCTCTGTGTTTACTGCAGCTATGGTTTAGACATTACTCATGTTTATCTATCTGTGACACATCGTAGGCCTAATTTTAATGATGTTTGATTAGTAATTGGTTGATGATTATTTCAAAGGGCTGGACCTTTTGTTTTGTCAGTTACTCAAATATTGAAAAGGGTTGTTTCGTCTAATGGTGCTCCAGCCTGTATGCTCTGATTCTTGAATGTGTATGATATAAGGGGGGGGGGGGGAATTCTGTTTGTTACTTTTGATTATTTTCATGGTTTGTTACCATTGATTTCTACAAAGAAATCTTCTTTGTATTAATGGGTGCTAGATGAACACTCTGTGAAGTGATTCATTTTAGTGTCCTCAGTAACATCTGAACCGGAGGAATAATTTGTTGCAAGTTTTTATAGGTTTGATGCAACTCTCCTGTTGAAAATAACAGCGTAAACCTTGTTGTGACAGCAGTGAATCCTGTGTGTGTGTTTGACTGTTTGTGCGCATAAGTATGTGTGGGTGTATATCAGTTTGGTGTTTTGAGATTGTAGCGTTCAACATCCTGCAGCACAGTCTGCCTGTGAATTTCAGCAAGTCTTATTGTTTTGAAAATGACTGGTTGCATTCTCAAGTCCTTCGACACTTATCTGCCTTGACGGTGCTTGTTAGCTTCTGAAAAGGAGTGTCAGATTGAATGTTCTGTCTCAGGAAACACAAAACAAAATCCATTATGTCTTAATCAGCAAGTGCTGCTCATTTCCAGGAGCTGTTGTTCGATAGCTCGCTCTATCTGCGGAGTCCTGCTTTGCTGAGCAATTCTGCGATGCCATCTCCGCTCTTTCACGTCACTGCTTTCCATAGATCGCTAGATAGCACTGATGATAGTGTTCGACTTCGAGCCATTTTCACTGTTACACAAGCCTGTCCTCATTTTTTGTAACAATCTCCCTTTTCCTGTTTTGTCTTCCTGGTTTTGTTTTCTGTTTTTGTCTCCCTGATACTTTTTCCTGTTCTTGATTTTTTGTTTTTTGTTCTTTAACAACTTATTTTTCTCTCTCCATTTTGTCTGAACATTGTTTTGTGTTCTCCACTCTCTCTTGACTGCCTGCATCTCTCTCTGAATTCTCACTGTCACTCTACACTAAATCTTTTCTGTCACCCCACCTCACTTATCTCCCAACATGCCTCTCTCCCCCTCTTCCTGTTTACTCTTTCTCATCTTTTTCTTCCTCCATTCTCCCTTAACCTCTCTCCATCCACACCCCACCCCATCTACCCTTTTCTTTTTTCCCTCCTTTTCTCCTCCACCTCCTCCTCTCTCTCTCTCTCTCTCTCTCTCCTGTGTTGTGGTTTTCCTGCAGAACCTCCACCAGGTAAAGCAGGTTCAGGCGTTGAGGCAGCATAACGAGAGGCTGCAGGCGGAGAACCGCGCCCTGGCGCGCGTGGTGGCCAAGCTGTCCGCCGCCACCACCTGCAGCTCCTCGCTGCCCGCAGTGGACCTGTAGGCTCTCCGCCACGCGCCCAGACAAAACTACCTACCCACCCACCCTCACCCTACGCCATGCCACCTCCCCTTGGCCCCCCAAACAACAACAACAACAACAACTACAACAGCCACCTACCCACCCACTTGTCCATCACTCCCTTCTTTGTCATGCTCCATTCGTGCTCCGCCCCACGCCTCTAGACAGGCAGGTGCACCCCCTCTCCTCCCTCCTCTGCCTCTGAGCCACCCCCTTCCTTTACCCCTGACTACCACCCCCCCCCCCCCAAAATGTTCCCTTCTACCATGCAAGAGGGTTGGCTAAGGTGTGGTCATTACTTAAAAAAAATAAAAAAAAAACATCTAGAGCATATATAATGCTTGTGTG
Organism: Alosa pseudoharengus; assembly: GCF_046254945.1. Lineage (NCBI taxonomy): Eukaryota > Metazoa > Chordata > Actinopteri > Clupeiformes > Clupeidae > Alosa > Alosa pseudoharengus. The sequence continues at coordinate 18,433,732 of NW_027468664.1, forward strand.
TGGTCTTGTTGGATCAAATAGATTTAATAGGTTGAGCACCTATGGAACATTTGTGATCAATTGTCACTGACAAAAGCAAGTCCTAAAACGGCAACAACAAAAAAGCTTTTTTTTTTCCAGTAATGAATCACACTGCAAGTGTTTCCCCCCCATTAGTTTTATTACCCCCACCTTTCCCCGTCCTGCCCCTCCCCTCTGGTGTGGTGTTCTGAAGCCCCTCAGACTGGTTGCAGTTGCATTGGTTTGGCTTCTTTTGGCTTCTTTGCATGATGTGGCTTCTTGTGGTTTTTGAACCCACAGACAACGTTTTACGTTCTTTGCCCTCCCCTCCCTCACATATATACACACACACACACACACACACACACACACACACACACACACACACACACACACACACACACACACACACACACACACACACACACACTTTGATTGTACAATCAGGTCTCATAAAGACCCCGTCTCCCAGACCCCTATCTCTCCCCTGTTGTGTAAACTGAAGCCCGGCCTGTGTGTTACTGCCTGCAGCAAAAGTCTGTTGCATGGCTTCAAGACACAAATGCATCATGACTACGTTGTACGACGTGCGACATTCCCTAGGGGCGGCAAAGGAATGTAATTAACACCCATTGATGGCTTGGAAGTGAAATTTGATGGTTTGGAAGTGAAATATGACATCGGCGTGCCAAAATTCCTTAGCAGAGCTTGTCATAGAAAGGTCCCATTAAATAGCTATAGGAACCACTGTCGCCAGCCAACCCCTGTCCTCAGTGTACAGGGAAACACATTTTTTATGAACTCTCCTTTTATTGTTTTCCCCAGTCAATAACACCACTGCAAACACGATAAACTCACAATCTGATAAGCAGTCAGGCGATCTGTTCCTCTGGTTAATTGAAGATAATTACAAAGGAATGGCACAGAATATGAGGACTGATTTTCAGACGTTTAGTTTATTACGGAATGTTTCCGAGATTCTGCACAATTGAGTTTTACTGGTCGTATTCACACCATTACATCTAAACGGAAAAGAGGTTTGGAGGCTCTAATCTGATATTTGGTGCCTTCCAGGTAAACACTCATAGAATCTATTCCCAAGAGCGCATTTGCAGTTCCTTGTATTGGATTGGACCGATACAGTCGATAAAATAGTGTAGTAAGTCCTATGCTTTTTGCTGTGATTTTTTTCCGCAGCATTTGGTGAACGCCCATTCTTCTTTCTGAATGCTATCAGACCCTGCATTGCAGTTACAGATAGCGAACAAAGTGGCATTTGACCCAAGCCCCCCCCCCTTGTTTTTTTTCAATCTGGTTAGTTTTGTGCTTGTACACTGTTTCTCTTGACAGACAAAAGAAGCCCTGTTTGTTTCGCAGGAGTTTGTCCCATGTCGTGACTTTTCAGCTCTCTCTCTCTCTCTCTCTCTCTCTCTGTCTCTCTCTCTCTGGCTCCCTCTCTCTCTGGCTCTGTGTATGCATGGCTGTTTGGCAGAGTTTTTGATTTTTCATTCTTTTCCCTCCTGTTTTTGTTTTGTGTTTTTTTGGACTGCAGTGTATGCTCTCTCTTTCTGTCTCTCCTGTGTGCTTGCCGCACACCACTTTGCGTGCGGGAGAGAAAGAGAGACCCGTTACAAAGGACAAGCCTAGCGCTGTGGTTTCTGTCAGTCAACAACACAGGCCGTGCAATTAACCTGCACCAGCACTGGGTTTTAATAGGGTCTTCCTCTTGACCATGGTGTCAAGACAATGTACTAACAGTATGTCTCCCCCCCCCCCACTCCCCCCTCCCTGTTTTGTCTTTCAGATGCTACCAGACTTGAAAGCAGATAACCAGAGACTAAAGGATGAAAATGGAGCCCTGATTCGAGTCATTAGCAAGCTTTCCAAATAGAACAGAACCTTACACCCCCCCCCCCCACCCCCCATTCACCTGCTGCCCCCCTTCTCTCGGTGTCTGTGCCACCCCCCCACGTCCCAACCCATGGCAGCAAACTAATGGTATTGCACATTTAGATATTAATTGCAAACAGACATGAGTGACAAGAAAAGCTCCTTCTTTCCTGATCAGTCTTTTCTCTGTTTTTTACACCGTTTTATTTTCTATTTTTTTCCCTCTCTCTCTCCTTTGTATCCTCTTTGTACCCCCTTTTTGCTCACTCCTCCACTGCAACACTCACCCCACCCTCCCTCACACGTTCTCCGTTAGATTGTTCATATAAAATGATTATGTTTCTTTTACACCGCTGACCCTAGACAGGACCACTGAGTTTACAGCAAGCGACAGCGGTGCGAACAGCATTGAGAAGAAGATAAAAAAAAAAAGATAAGTTGAAAATCCTAGTGGGCAGGGAACGCCTCGAAAAACTATTTAACCAATAAGCCTTAGTTGTATATAAATGAAAGAAGGAAGATAATGAGAAACACTTCGCTTTGATCTCTTGGGATGTCACAGAAGAACAGTTATATTCACCACCTTTTTTTAAATTTTATTTGTGCCACAGAATTTTTTTCTTTCTTTCTTCCTTTCATTTATCCCCCCCATGTCCCCTTCTTTCCTCCCCTCCGTACCAATGTCTGTGTTATAAAGGGGGGTTCAGGCATGGTGCTGGTCTCCCTCAAGCCCTGTGTGTCACCCCCCCCTGCCCAAAGTGCCACACTTGTCCTCACGCCTCCCTAAAGGCCTGGAGGCTCTGACCTTTCAACATTCCCCTTCTGTGCTTCTGGACACACACACACACACACACACAATCACACACACCACACACACACGTCTCTCCCCATGCCTCCGGATGAACCTGTGTGTTGGCATGATCCTCTAGGAGGGCAAACGAATTTCTCGCTTTACTGAAACAGGTGGACCTGGTGGAATTTAAGCTTTCACTGTATGTGCAATATGCATTTCTTTCATATTAAAAAAAATGCTTTAATGACGAGTCCCATCACTATTAAAGGGTTTTCTCCTTTTTCGTCCCCAACCTCCATCGCTTGCTCCCACCTCTCCTCCCTCTCTCTTTCCCTCTCCAATTTTTTTTCTCTCTTTTTAAAGTTTGTAGTGTAGTCGTTGGTTTATATTCTTAAATCCTCACTATGTTTTTAGCAGGTACTGAGTGAAACTGTATATACCTGTATGTATCGTTTGAGACCAACACATGGCATGCGTTTATGGTTCCCGTCTGTTACTTATTAAAAATATACAAATTCCAGAGGACAAAAAAGTGTGTTTTAAACTTTTTCTTCTTCTTCCTTACTTTCTTCTTTTCCTTTCTTTCTTCATCATCTTTTATAGCCTAAAGACATTGAATTACAGTAGAGCTACTCCCTTCTATGAGGGCTACAGCTACAGTGTTCAGTGCATCCTTTTTTTTCAGTTTTTAAAGTGTTCCACAAACATTGCTGAGATGAGAATAATAATAATATAATTGCTTCACTACATTTCACACATTTGTATTTAGTCTCCTTGAAAGAGTGTTCATTTTTTCCCCATTTTTTTTTTTTTTTTTTTTTTTTTAAACCTGTAGTATAGAGGGTTTTTTTTTCCTTTTTTCCCCCCCAACTCGAAGAAACGAAACAGATAAAATCCCTATGTTATCGCTAACCCAGTCCTGTTTCACAGATGTCTACATGCACTGTCAATGCCATGTGAGGAGTCTTGTCCGGTTCGTAGCGAACTTGCCACCTTGTCGAATTCAAGTCCATGCAATGGTAAACATGTTTTTACGCTTTTTTCAGTGGCCTTTTAAGATAAAAAAAAAATAATAATACTGTAGTGCTGAACACAGAACGTCGCTGTAGTTGGACTGTCAGTTGTCTCCTCATTGGTTTAGATCTTTTGTTTTTGTTTTCATCCCCTTTTTAAATATACCATTTATCTTGTAAAATAGGCGTGTGGCTTCATACATGCAAGCTGTGCTGTGACTACCAACCACTGAAGAGTTCAATAAAAATAAACTTGTACATTGTAAACATTGTGTCCGTTTTTTTTTTTTTTTTTTTTTTTAAACAGTACTTTACTATTATCATCTTTGTTAATTAGTTTATATCATTTATCCCAATATGGGAACCACTTAAACACCTCGTAACCCTACTTGGGTAAGTTGAGGGTTCTAGCTGTCCTGAGGATAAACCAACATGCAACTCCAGCTGTGTGCCACTAGATGGTGCTTTTTTGTCCACTCATTCAACCTCTCCACTCGCTCAGTTTTGATCAGCAGGAAACAGTCTTAACAATTTGATCACATTTGTTCACAATTTAGTCTGGCTTTCTTTCTTTCTCAGTAACGTTGACACTGTGATGAGTCCTCAAAATAATGATTCCTTTCAAGTTCATATCAGCCCTAAATGCCCCACCACTCACACAATCAATATACAGACAACGCAATCTTGATGGTAGCAGACAGTTTATTATTATTGTTGTCCTTGCTTTTAACAGACTTTTGTATATCCTTTTGTATAACTTGCCATTTGTATTAAATGTCCCTTGTCTGATTGGGCTTTTCATCAAGCACACCAAGCCCTTTTTTATAAAAGGCGACTGTAATCCATGATTACAAAAAAGAAGTAACAACCAATTGTACATCTTTGTTAATTGTACAATTGTACATCAGTAACAACCAATTGTACATCTTTATGCATCTTTCCTTTCCTCTATTGTGTTCCATCTTTTTAAAAGGCTCTCTTGGTTTTTTTGTCACCCAGTCTGTTTTGTGTCGAGGACATTCCTCCTGCCCTGTGCTGCTACCTCCACCAGATTGGCCTAATCAGGAGCCTGACCACAACTAATGGGGAAAAGATCAGCTGGACAGGAGCCCAGGCAAAAACAGGAGGAAGGGGGGGGGGGGTTCACTGCTTCAGAGTCATTACAAAAACAAATGGATTTAATTACAGTAATATATTCCCAAAACAACAAACCTGGGGAGAATTATAGAAGTCTGCATTCAATTTTGAGACATACCTATGAGGCTAACAGAAAGATTATAACACTGAGAGTGTCTTTACATGCAGAGTTAAGCATGTAACATGTTTGTGTAAAATGAATTAAAATACATTAAGAGATAACCACTTGTGGGCTTGAGTTTACCCATTGGTTAGCATTGCCACTTAATTTAGAAGTGGTTCTCATCACAAGGATAAAAAGCATTCGCACCCACACACTGAGGGGCATACTACATCACAGCCCTGTGAGGTCTCGACACTCAATCTAGTCCCCCCCTTCTATACTCGCGTAGGAGGAATAAGTTACCATATACTGGCAGATCTCCATATAATATACACCACTGACACTTCAGCAATTTACATGTACATTTATTCATTTAGCAGATGCTTTTATCTGAAGGAACTTACAAATTACGACAATCAAGCCACAGAAACGCACGCACACACGGTCTCCAAGGAAGTTCCAACAGGGGATGTAATAACCTCTCGGCCTGTCTTCATTGTGACTCCATCTGTGCACTCTAAAGTCCAGAGCAGTTGTCAAGCTTACTCTATTTGGCCCCATAAAAACATTCTAAAAGAACTCGTAAAGTCCCAGAAATAATCCTCAAATACCACAAGTGAAATACTCCATTTCCATTTTCACATTTCACAGTGTAAAAAGACTGTTTTTTATGAATATTTGTGTTATTTATTGGAGGTTAGTTAAATAATTTCTATGGTTTTGTGACTGAAGCATTCTAGCTAGCCTCATTTATCAACACTTGCATGTGTCGAGCATAAGACTTTGAACAGTGTTCCACAATTCACTTAAAACCCAAACAATCAGTGGCAAATGTTCAATGAATCATTTTAAATCTGAAATCATGCTCATTGTTTTGGATAATTTCCCATCATCTCAAGGCCCTCCCCTGCAGCTCCCTGACACCTCTAATGGGTCCTGGACCCCTTATTTCACTGAGTTAGGGGGTCCAATGAAAGTACACACTAAACTACACCGGACAATGCTGAAGCAGAAGTAACAGTGTGTGTGTGTGTGTGTGTTTGGGGGTGGGGTGGGGGAGCTAGTGAGTTCTTTTACATCTCATACAATAACATGCCTTTTTTTAACAACCATATAAATATTGAAGGTTTAATGTTGCACGTCACTGAAAATTACATAATTGTTAGTACCCATGTTTCTACCTAATAATAAAAAGCTTAGGCGAAAAACTTGTGGATGTGGAAGATCTGTATGCCCAATTTGGTTTGATACCAGGCCCCTTGAGCCAGAGCTGAGCTAGCCAGCGGTAAACCTTGATTTATTTTCTCATGCAGACAGAGACATTAGAGGTTTCCTACCCAAACTATTTTTTGGCAGAGCCTAGCATCCCCCTCGTCACATATTTGGGGCGCAAACCTCAGGAGTGAGGCTTATGATTCATCGTCTGTGTGTTGATCCTGCCCTGCAGCTCTGTGATGAGCCGACACACTTCCCGGGGTCTGAGGCCATCCAGGAAAAGACAGGGCATTATCCTCCCTGCCACCTCTGCCAACACCACCACTCTCATCTCATCCTCTTTCTCCTTTTTTTGTGCGTGTTCATTCTTTCCACTCATCTGTCTTAAATCTTAATCTTCCTCTCCCTTCAGCAGACCCACTTTGCTGAAGCTGCAGACTTGAGTCTTAAGTAGCGGGACTCAGGCGCAAGTAGCGAGGAGGGGACCAACGGCCACCCTTGCCTTCAGAATCAGACGTGCAAAAGCCCCCACTCATGAAAGACAAACAGCCTCAGTTTGTCTACCGCGTTCCTCTCCAGCTTAGACATGTGGAACTCTCATTAAGCTACGCAAATATTCTTTAGAAGGCACAGCCTCCGAACGGCAGCTCGGAGTCGGTTTCGTTTATATTTGCAGCCAAGACTGGATCAGGTCCAGCTTCAGTGAAACTCTATATCAAGTTTGTATCAATTGAAAACACTGGAACCGGTTTGAAACCGGTGATCCTTGGTGGACAGTGATGGATGGGGATGCAAATGCCATAGTTACGCAATGGCAAATTCCTTGTTCCTTTCCTTTCCCATTGGCAAAGTAAATTAGTCTTCTTTCCATTTTCCGTCATTACATATTTGGATGAAGGGAGTTTTGACATGACTTATCTACCACACTATCCTTCCAGGTATCTAGGGGAACTTGGGAAAGATGTTTTTTTCCTAATGTAACAGATTTGACTTGTACAATTGTCACCTGTTTCTCTCTCTCTCACACACACACACACTCACGACCACAACCACATCTCTTTATGCAATTATTTAGCTGGTACTCAAACATCTTTTCAAGGGTTCCACACAGCACAGATAGTATTCCAGGGGTTAAGCATGGCACCATCCAACTGAAAAACACAGCCGCAAACTGTCCCTGTGCCCTCTGGACAGGGATGGCACAGTGGAGGAGTTGGCTGACCCACTTCATTCCCCTGCTGACCGCTCGGTTCACCAGATGGTACTAAGCAGATGGCACTGTTCTGCCCGCTGGAGTGCCGAGGAAAAGTAACGGACGTGCAGCTGTCATCAGCGAGTGTTTCATGCAGGTGGATGTTGCTCTGAGAATACCCATGGTCATCAGCTTTAAGTCAGCGGTTGACCTGCTCCATTCCTCGCTTTTCATGATAATCCAAACATCCCTCAGTCCGTAAACACGGTCGCCTCAGCCAGTTTGGCCAAGAGAGTCCACCACCAGGTGTTTCTACACCATCTCATTCAACTCTGTCTGGCATCTGCTTATTCTTTTACAACTTTGAGTCAGCAACAGAAAAAAATATTTATTTTTTTTAAAAGACTTCACTCTCTGATTGAACTGTTCAAATGCAGGCCTCCATGTTTAGCTTTTTTCAAAGCACAAACAACAAATAATCAGACAACATACAAACAAAACAAAAAGGGGGGAGGGGTGTCAGATAGTACAGAAAATGGTCTTGGCAGTAAATAAAATAAAAATAAGCTTACTAGTAGATAAGTAGATAAAATAAATTACTTCGGTTTGGCTTTAGGGACCCTCTACTCACTACCACGTACGTGTAATGTTGTTTGGAACTGTAGAAGAGGTATAAAAATAGCGTTTTGTAGCGGCGAAATGCCGAAATTACATGCCCGCGTCTCTTCCAGGCTAACGAGTTTTGACTAAAAACGGTAACATCGTACTTTCTCAAAACACATCCGAATGACATGATTTGGATGTCAACTCAATGTATGTACTCCCAATCATCCGTAAATTGATCTAAAGTGCATTTTACTCCGGATAATTCCTTTAATTAAAAGAACCTTGAGCCCTTTTGTGAGGAAAAGAGTTCACAGCAACTCCAACATTCAAAGCAGAAGATACATCCTCCTTCACCTCCAGTGTTGTGTGAGTTAAAGGTGATTAATATAGATAGAAGCAAGGCAAGTGGAGTTGACACTGGTCCACATTAGAGGCGATCACCCTGCCTTCTGTTCTACTTCACAAAAGCAGGCTGAAAAATGTTAAATATGTGGCGCTGTGACCTCACTTCTCAGATCAGGATCTATTTTTAGGCTTCCCGCTTGAACCCCCCACCCCCACCCCCACCCCCACCCCACCCCACAACACACACACACACACACACACACACACATCCCTCCCCAGGTACTTTTCCTTCTTTGACAATGTGTGTGTTTTCTGGGAAAAAACCCATGTACAATCTTTGAAGCTCTCATGTCCTTGACTTTTGTACATGAACAAGCTAAGTTTGACCTGCATTTGGTTTGAATTGTGCTTTTGCATTATTTTCAATAGAATTGAAAAAAAAAAAAACAGATTTCTTTAGTTTGTTTTTGTGCTGATTAGCATCTTAATTGATTTTACTACCGATTTACTAACAATTGTAGATCAAATGTATTAGCTTTGTCAAACAATTTCATACACACACACAAATACAAACACAAACACACACACACAAACAAAAAGACAAACACTCGCCCTAATCAATAACTTGACACACTGTTGTGATTGTTAAATTATGATCAATGAACAGCATGAAATGAGATTTCGAACTGCTGGGAAATACGAATTTAAAAGCAATTTGGGATATCTCTAACAGCTTGTCATAATATATTCAGCTCCATTCAGTTCAAAGTGCACAGTTGTAAATAGCCTACACAGGACATGCTTTACATAATAAGCCATCAAGGAAACTCCCGAGTGTGTACTGGGACAGAAACCCTGTCCAAGACTTGTAATGCTTAGGCCTACACCAGCTGGAGAGCAAATCATGATGCAGAGCTACCAAAACTTAACATGGCCTATATTTTGTTTTAATGGCACACCAGCCAACTGATTCGTCCCTGTACGCCCAGTAGCATGCATAACGTTACCCTTTACACACAGCCCATGAATGGACAGATTAGCAGTTTGATAGGCCTACTTCTGTTGATAAGTAGACTAATTTGAAACTATCAAATTCTGTGTGATATCATAGATGTGTGTACCTATACTGCTGCCAGTGAAACTGATAATGCAATGACAATATGAATGCCTATGTGTAATATACGTTTCCAAAACTGCCTTTATGAGATCCTCTTGGAGCAGACTACCAGTGGTAAAAACAAATATATTTCACTTCTATTGACATCAGGGATAGACCTGGGTAAGTTAACTGAGAGTAAGTGGTAAACCTCCTACAACAAGAGCAATATGGCATTGCTTTGTTAGGAGAATGAAGCCACAGCTCTTCTATGAGGAGGGTTACCCCCCCTTACTCTGTACCATAAGGTGATGATTTTGTTCAACATGATATTTGTGTATAAAAACAAAAAAACAAATGGCTATTCAAAAAATGTTCTAGAGTTGGATGACTCATCCTTTGACGTTGTTGTGCTTCATGTAATCTGCGTGGGAGATCATGACGTGTAGCAGCACATAATCAACAATAAACTGTAGCCTATGCAATGGAACCTCAGCTTTCCATTCGTGATTGACAGCGACTCTCTCACCGTTACTAATCAACCAGGCATGGCAGCACAGACACACACGCACACATTCAGACACACACACACGCACATAATGTGTGCGACTCTCCTTTCTTCAAACTAAATGCATTCTGTCTGTGCTATTATTAACGGGGGTAGAGATTAGGTTTTTTTTAAGCAAAAGAGGTCTTATAACAATTGTGGATTGTTGTACCTGAAATAACTCAAACATAGCCTATTTCGCTCTCGTTCGTCAGAGCTCGTAATAGTTCGGCTTACCCTCGTGAGACTTCGGAAACGCTCGGCCCGGCCTCACAATTCACGAAAGAGGGGCAGAGCACTGTTCTGAAGCTCGCGTGTGACTAATCTAGTTGGCCAGTGAGTTCTCTGTACTCCTCCGACAGATCCTAAGAAACCGACTGCGCTGCTGAAAGCACAGGTGAGTTCAGTCCTCATATTTCGCTTAAAACTGTTGGAATGGAGGCTAGCATGTATTTAATTAAAGTAGCTGACATTTGTTTTGTGTTGTGAGGCAAATCGATGAAGTTGGAGAAGTAAACTCCCCAATCATGTCAGCAAAAGGTAGCCTGTGTTGTATACGATTTTAGCGCAACAGGTCAAACTGCCATGGTGTTCCACAAACTTTGTGACACTCTCACCTCGTCTTTAAAAGCACAACATTGCGAACAGAATGTATTTTTAAGAGACATTTGTATATATATATATTCACTAAATTAACTTGACCTAGGTCAGATTTCATTCAAATGTCTAGATGTCACGTTAAACTTGTAACGTGCATGTTCGTTTGTTACCTAGACCAACTCGCACAAGCCAACTGTGGAGGAATGCCGTGTAACTACCGGGAATAACGTTAGCGTTCAAACGGAAGCTACAATTATTCACCAAGTGGCGTGGTTTACAAGTTTAAGTGAACTCACCCGTGAAAACAATACGGCCCAACGACAGAAGGAAACATGGCAACTGGTGGGTTTAGATCAAACGCAGCAACGGACTTTCTAGAGGAGTGGAAGGCAAAACGTGAGAAGATGAGAGCAAAAATGCTTGGGGACATAGCCGCAGCCACAGGCGTGTGCACTGGCAGCGGAACAGGCTCAGCTTCTCTTGGGACCAACAGTAATAAAAGTGAGACGCGCAGCGCAGCACCAACCACCGAGTTAAACAACAACGGCAATCCGGATCGTGGCAGCTCCATGTCTGGTAATTGTGTATCAGCATACCCTATGGCTCGGTCGGCCTCATCCTCCGCGCTCAGGAGGCCAGACGATGACCCACAAATGACACCCGCCAGGTGTGCCGAAACAGGAAACCCGAAGAAAGCACCGCAGCCGGAGAAAGTGCCTGGCAGCCCGCAAGCAGAAGCCAACCCGATTGCTTGCAATGATAGTGATAAGGAAAGTCCGTCACCAGGCAAAAGCAAAGAGAAGAAGAGCTCCGGGCCCAGCGCCAGGAAAGGCAAGGGACAGATTGAAAAAAGAAAGTTGAGAGAAAAGCGAAGATCTACAGGTGTTGTCAGTATACCGTCTAATGAGGTGAGTACAATCCGCAAGCTATAGTAATGACTTCCTTGTTTTCATACCATAAATTAATGTCTACGTCGGGTATTGTGTAACATGTCTTGGCGTAGTGTTTGAAGACAAGACCATTGTGAGATGGATTAGGCCTAACGTTACCGAGAGCCAACACCTTAGCGCACAGCTATTACGCAACAGCAGCTGCAGCAACTCACAAGGACTATGAGGGAACGTCAGTGCTATTGTTATCTCTTTGCCAGTGTTTAAAATGTAAAATCCAATAATCAATCAAATCCTGTCTTGATTAATGAAATTTAGATAAAGAACATTTGCAGACAGGTCAGTTGCCCTCCTAACCAACCAAATAACAATGATGAAAATAAAACCCGGGAGAAGCAAGCTCGCATCCCACAAAAAGGGGTGTGAAATCGTTCAAAAATGTCCGAGCAAACACTCCAATCCCAGGCAAGTGTTTATAAAGACCTTCTGTCTGGCAAAGAAATGAAAACAAGTCTTCATCACTTATGCGGGAAATGCAGGCGGCGTGCAGTGGTGTTATTGCACTTAAATCATGTCACAGCGTGGCCTGCCAGCGCATACTAAAGTATTGCCGCTGTCACTGTTATACAACACACACTTCCCAAATTTGGCCCAATTGGATGCTGGAAGGAATGCTATATTCTGGGGGTTTATGGTATGGGTGAATGGCTCCTGGGGTCTTCTCTCTGCTTCCCAGTGAATGTTGCCCTCTAGGTAGTTGGTCTTGGAGACTGACCAGTGTCTGAGTTGGCTCAGAGCATCCTGTCATTATGCTCTCCTTTGTGCCAGAGTTAAATAGTTTGGGAACTGGTCGGGGGCCAAGCGTTAATGTTCAGTTTTTTAAAGTGTGTGAGGGACCTTGCCAAATATTCACATTGATGCTCCATGGTTTTGCTGGGCTCGTATTAACAGTAGAAAAATGTAAATTGGCCAATTGCTGGGGCAACATATTCATTGCTTTTGTCAATTTTTTTTCTCGTTGCCCGCTGGCAAAACAAGAGACATGACCGCATGGATGAGGTATGTTATTTGAAAATGCACAAAAAAATATGCTGAGCTACTGGGAAGATGATATTTGAATTACAGTATATAGGTGAGATGGTGGCTATAGGCAGAGGAGGATGTGTGATGCCTGTGGTCCATGGTGACCTTTGTCCCCTCAATGACTGAATGCTGAACAGTGGAAGGGGAGTTGTTTGGTTTGTGTGGGGGCTCCTTCCAAGCCTTGAGCAAGAGATGGTGTGAAGATAACTGGAATGGTGCAGGACTCTTATATTTGTCTTGTGTGCATGTGTGTGTGTGTTTGTTTGTGTCCGGATGTGCTCACAATGTTTTGTATGAAGGAGGTGTCCCTCTGAAGGTGTTGAGGCTCTAATTTATGACTCATTGTTCGACTATGTTGGCTTTCTGAATGCTTAGCGTATGAATTATGGTGCCTTGGTTGTGGATATGTTTCAAAGAAAATGATTTAGTTTCTAATTTGTCCTTCATTGATGGCAGCTATTGACTAAGCTACAGTTACTTTTATTTATCACATTATTATTAAACCCCAAAAGGCCCTTTTCCTCTCAATTGCTGGTCGCTGATAAACACTCATACTGTAGAAGCCACAAGGAATGTTCAAAGTTGTAGGCCCCTACTCGTTGCTTTAGTTTTGGTCTAATGGTGTTTGTTTTGAATTTGAATTCCTAGGATATGGTAGTGAAAACTGCCCCCCGAAAGACCCCAATAACGTCTTTCGTTACTTTAGGCACCAGCGTGTGTAATGATGGGAGTTTATTTTATTTTGTAGCTGTTGGACCAACCCAGCGCTAATAAACGGCCAGGCCATTGTTTGACAGTTGGCTTTGCCTCAACATGTCCGTGACCCATTTTGTAGATAATGTAGGATGTCCAGCGTGTTTGGCATCTGTCCACTCTTGAGTTCCCAGGCCAGAACAAACAGGCCAAGGTGACAAGCCGAGGAGATGGGGCTTTGGAGTTTTAGTGCTGAGGTTTATGTACCGTCGAGGGCATAATGTGGCCCCCTCTCAAGGGCAACATCCATGCGGCTGTTCTAAGGAATGGGAGAAAGCGTGAGGCAAATCATATCTGGATGCAGTTATTTTCTACAGGGGTTTGTTTTGAGTATCCTTTTGACGACTGATTTGTTTTTTTGTTTTTTTTTGTTCCTTGTTCCCTTTTTAGTGGTGAAATGGTATTTCTTTACCACATGTTATGATTGTGCAGACTTGGATGTATCGTTTATCAGAACGGCTTATTGGGTAGAAATGTTGGCATCACTCTCAAACCGAGTGTTTCCTTTATAGTTTTTTTTTGTTTCTGCAGCTAGGGTATTTTGTTTATAAGAGTCTCTCAATGGAGTGCAAAGCAGCATGGAAAAGATGGGGAAAAAAAGAGAAAAAGAGCTGAATGAGTATAAGTACCAAGACCCCTTCAGTGGCGGACGGATGCCACATGGGAAACGGGCCGTGATATTTCAGCAGCCTTTTAAACCATAAATGCCATCATCATCGCTGTGTTACTGTAAACACTACGAGGAGGAGCCGTCCAAAGCGCAGCTGTGTGAGTGTGGGAAATAAGCACCCTAAAGAGACAAGAGAGAGCCTTAGCCCAGCAAGAGACAAGAGACAAGAGAGCCTTAGCCCAGCAAGAGACAAGAGAGCCTTAGCCCAGCAAGAGACAAGAGAGCCTTAGCCCAGCATCTCCTCGCTCTCCATGTGGAGGACTGCTCCCCACGGCAGGACCCCCTGAGACCTCACTCAGCTTATGACGTAAAGTGTCGTAGAGGAGAACGTAGACATGATCTAACAAGGTTAGATCTTTTTTGTACAGTTTTTTAATCAAGTGTGATTGGAAGTGTGAAGGAATCTTACTCAGGCTAGTTTAACATCCCATCCCCCAAGACAACATCTCTTTCACTGACAGTTAAAATTGGCTGTTTGAAATTCCAGTCGGTAGGGTTTTTTTTGTAGCAGACTGTAAAGGCATTCCCATGAAGCTTTGTCAGTAAGTGAAGCAGTTATCAATGTTGAGTAATAGATAAACACAATGGGTGGAGAGTTTTTGACGTTTGTTTTGAAACTATTAACCAAATAAAGTCACATCATCACTGCAAATTCCTTAGATGTTTAGTCATTAGATGTTATTTGCGCACATTGGTTTTTTTTTTGTTGTTCTGAGAACACAACAGGAATTTATGAAGCTCCGCGTTACACTGTTCCAAGTTGTTGCCCAAACAACTAAGCAATGCCTGAGGAATGTCTTTTACTTTGTAAAAAAAAAAAAATTCAACTGCAGCTCATTGTTCATTCCTTAATGAGGGTTGAGTGGACCTCTGATGGATGAAAAAAAGGGTGTCTTACAGGAACAGAAATTCCCAGTGTTTTGTCTGAGAGTTTGGGGAATGCCAGAAGTAAGCGGTGGGTAAGGGGGGCAGATTTTAGAGACTTGCAGCCTGACAAGGTGTTCCATGTAGGCCTCTCGCCCTCTTTCCATTAAAAAATCTTTTAGCACACCGTAAAACACAGCCCTCAGTTCAGTGGGCCTACCCTCGGGATTTTTGGGTACTTTCTGTGGAGTGTATAAAAGTCCAGTCTTTGTAAAAAAAAAAAACCTTTCCTCATTGGTGAGGTGTGCGCTAATTTTCATTACTGTACAAAGCTTTGAAGGAAACAGAAAGGCAACTGAGACGAGACTAGCAGGGGATTTAGGGCTGAATCATTAGCACTAATGTTCTGGTTGCTGGGTGAAGTGTACTTACCAAACCATGAAGGGGAAACCATTACTGATGGCTGGCTAATAAGCTGCTAAGCTTCCAGATCTTATTTTAAGAATGCTGAGTTTATCTGGGGCCTTCAGTGTTGGATTGATGAACACCTGACAGTAAAAGTGTTGCACGGTTATGTAACTTCTCTCTCTCACGCTGTGTCAAACACCCCTGGATGTAAGACTGTTAGTCACTCCTTGGGGGAGACGAAGGAGGGAGGCAAAGGGGGGGGGGGGTGGTTGGGTTCTGTGTGGAAGAATGGAATGTTCTCTAATAAAGCTCTCAGAGAATGCACAGTCGCTAACTCTGCTCCACAACGTGAAAACTCTCTGACAGGCGTGTGTTACTGAACAGTGGAGTTTATAATCTCTCTCTCTCTCCCTATCCCCCCCTCTCTCTCTTTCTTTCTCTCTTTCTCTCTCTCTCTTTCTCTCTCTCCCTCTCCAACTCAATAGGCTTTGTTGACATGACAGTTTAAAGGATAATAGTGTTACCAGAACATGGATAAATACAGAACATCAATAAATTGAAAATCCATAATCACAAGATAGAAAATGTGCGAAAAATACATTTACATACTACTTACACACACACACACACACACACACACACACAGATTAACACACACAACAGTCACCCACTAGAGATAGCTGTACTGTCCCAGTGTGTTTGTGTTTGGGACAGACCTTTCTGTTTTATTCTGTGAGAAATAACACGCTACCTTGTCAGTATCAGAGTCGTCACTCATTAACCGCAAGGACCAAGTGCAAGAGCCAGAAGGGTTGACCCGCTGAACCCTCCAGATTACCCGTTATGTGGCGAAGCGGGGTGAAGCGTTGGAGTTTGATCTGTGTTTTGGAGTCACGTCAATGCAGGGGATGAAAGGAGGATGAACTGAACAAAGGCACATTTGTTCAGGTGGAAAAAGACAAAGTGACCGCCCTGTGTATGAATTCATACGCGTCCCTGACTGTCTCTGGCAGCTGATAAGACTTCAGTATTCAGAATCCTGCTGTTAGCATCAGCAAGTTAGCATTAGCTTTGTTCTTACTCCACTACTGTTGCAGAGCAGTTCAATGTTACTTGTTAGAATGAATTAAGACAGAAGCAGGTGAGTAGGTGAACCCGTGACAAAATGAATGAAACAGGAAGGATTTTGGCCGTGTGTGTGTGTGTGTGTGTGACCTACCCCGGGAGCCCGGGAGTGTAAATGTAGCATTCTTGCTGGTTTGGCTGCATCGGGGGATTTCTGAGTCAGCGTTAATCAGGCCACTCTGCGTGATTAGGCATTCGGGCCTGTCTGTTTATATTCACTGCAGTAGAATAATGCAGGCCTAGCCTTCTCTTTCTCTCTTTCTCTCTCTTTCTCTTTCTTTCTCTCTCTCTCTCTCTCTCTCTCTCTCTCTCTCTCTTCCATCATGTATTTATTTCTCATACCTATCTGCTTCTTTCTGTCTGTATTCATTTTGTTCTGCGTTTTTATTTTTGCAGGTTTGTTTTAGTTCATTTGTGTGGATCCTCTGTTTTCTCTCCCTTTTGACTTGCTGATTGACTTGTTTTGTCATCTTGTCTTGTCTATATCTTCTCTGTCTGTCCCTCTGTTTCCATCCTTCCATTCCCCCCTTTTCTTATCCGTCTGGCTTTCCTCGGCATTGAAGCATAGAGAAGCAGAGCGGGTCCAGTGTAAAAAGGCGGCCAACAGAGCTTAGAATTCTCATTCGCATGGTTGACCTAGGCGAAAACCCCAAACAGCCTCTTTTCAGCAGCCCAAAGCATGCGAGCCATGCCATACGGGTCACTTCCTCCTTAACCTCACATCGTCATGGATACCTCTCAGACTTTGCTCCCCCGGACGATAAGCAGCAGTGAAAGTGGCGACAGGTACACACAGACGAGAACGAGCAGTGCCATAAAACCCAAGACTGGCACTCCATGGGTCTATCCTTGACGGCGATCAAGAGAGTCCTGTGCTCCATGGTTACGGGTATCAGCTCCAAGGAATTTGATTGTGCACAGGTTAACCCCCCCCCCCCCACACACACACACACCTTACGGTATGCCTCTCATGGGTGTTTGACATTCCGGTGCATGCCTTAGGATTTAAGCCTGGCTTTAAGTCATTAAAGACACGTTTGTTTTGCCTGCGCATAGCCCGAAGAAACTAATATGATTCGTTTTGGGGGTGGGATGGGGTGGGGGCGGGCGCCTTGAGCGCCCGATGTATATCAGAATTCCAGGGTCCAAGTTGCATTACTGTGCTGATCAGAGTCAGATTGTGCTGACCAGAGTGTGTGTTGATCTGCAGCCATTGTAGCCACACACATCAAAAGGGGACACGAGAAACAAGTGAAGCGGCAACTGTGTGTGTGTGTGTGTTTGGGGGGTTAAGGGGGAATGTGACCACTAAGCACAAAAAGAATGGGAAAATAATTTTGGCCCAAATAACCCACAGTCACGAAGCCCCTGATGTGTAGGCTGTGCTGCTGAAGCTCTAGCTCTCTGGGCCAGTTCTAAAGGAATGCCCACACACTATGGGATGCTCTTTGAAACAGTAACCTGAACTGTGTGTGTGTGCATATGTGTGTGTATGTTTGGAAATAATTGTTTGCTCCTTCAGGGGTGTGTTGCCACCTTTGGTGTGTTACTGGCCACGACATGTCATGTAAGTTTCTTGACCCAGACCTGTGAGCCGAGCTTGAATAATGACCCGTGAGGGTGTCTGCAGGGGAAAAGGCCCGAATCGACCCCCCCCGACACAGACACAGACAGGGGCCACACAAACACCCTTTCTCTGTTCTCTTTCACCTTCTCTCTCCCCCTCCCACCTCCTTTAGCTCTGCTTGTCTCCATCAGCTCCTGGGCTTCTCTCCAGGCTCCAGGCTGTTTTTGCTCCTCTGTTTTTCAGACCTCGAGATTCCTTTGTGTGGCCCCCGTGTCTGACTGCCACACTGGAGATCGGGAAGAGCTCGGAGTGAAGGAGGGGTGTGTGTGGAAGGGAGGAGGGGGGTCTACACACACACACACACAAACACAGGCTTAGAGGTGGACAGAAGGCACGAGGCTCACAGGGCCCCAAAAGATAACAGAGACATGGAGCAGAGGGGCCAGATTAGAGCTCTCAGTCCTGGATGGAGCTGCTGCTTTCTCTGCAGGCATCAATCTTTTCCAAAGTGCTGCCATGCTCATAGCAACAACAACAAAAAAAGAACCCCAATGTGCCCAACTCCCGTCTTGGGACCTTGCAACCACACTTTGTGCAAGGACAGAGGGAGGTAAAGACTTTCAGGTAACTTTCAGGTGTGTCTGCCAGCTGGTATGACTTGGCAGGACTGTAGCGCTGGCCTAGACCATGGGTTTGATTTCCTCTTGGTCAATACTTTCACTAACTTTATGTTTTGCTCAGGACCTCCTAGGTGGCAAAGGTATCATGCGCAATCAGCTGTGCTTATGGCCGATGATGTCATTGGAGAAGTTCACATTAAGGTGTCACTCCTGCTGATTGTGTGCACTGGAACCTTTGCAGACGCAGGAAACGTTGCCAACAAAGCACGCAACACTTGTCAAAAAGCAAACAGGGCGCCGTGGCAACGCCAGGGCAAACACGGCAAGCTTCACCACTGCCACTGAGGAATCCTGACAATGTGGACACACCCTGGACTCAGCACGGCAAAGCAGTCGTGCTGTCACAGGCAGTAGCCCACGCTGTCTTGAAGGTGTTATTAATATCCAAAATCCCCCTTTCAGACATGAAAATGAGTGCTAAAGTGTTAAATCATGGAGATTGCGTGTATCAGTTAGATTTGTAGCAAACCCATTGATTAACAACATTAATAGTTAGACTATCAGCGACCTCAAAAGCTGCTAAACTGAAGGCTACAGTTGAAGTTATGTCACATATAATTATCAGGCAATGTTGATGGAGACACAAATGGTATGGTAACCTTTCTATATCTATGGGGTAGGCCGTATGAAACTATTCCGCTCTCTAGCCAAGAGCTAAGCAGTCTCAAACATACTTACACAAATATTAAGTCCACTGACAACTGCAGAAGGCCATTCATGTATATCATTCTCTTTTGGTCATACTGAATTCTTGATTGAAGGCACAACAGTGACATGGCTATTCCAAAAATGTAAATTATTTTCTGTATAAGCCATCCTGCCGCATGCCACTGCTGTTAAGCTTCAGCGCACACACAGACCTTTGAAATACTTTTCTGAAAAGTGAACGGAAGAGTTCAGAAGGTTCACACACAGGTTTTTTCCTTCCAAAGACTTTGTTTCAACTTTCACCTACCGTGTCAGCGGATGCAAATGCATGCAGTTTATTTGACTAGTGAGCTGTCAGGGGCCTGTACCAGTGCACTTCTGATTTCCGGAGGACCGGTCTAATTACCAGGCACTAACTGGCAAATGGCCGCTTATCTGGCCTTGATAAATGATGCACAAGACAGAGAGTGACACAGAGGGATAGAGAGAGGGAGAGGATGTGTTCCAGAGAGAGAGAGAGAGAGAGAGAGAGAGAGAGAGAGAGAGAGGCCAGAGCCCTCATCTGATCCCTCAGTGTTATGAGAATCTGCGTCACGTTTCAGGGTAGTGTTGAGAGGTAGAGTGTGGTTCACTGTATCGCAGATGGTTGGGCTTGGCACAAACTATACTAGAAACATGTGTCCATTTAGCTTGGCAAACACAAGTTCTGATTAATTCTCAAACTTAGAATTGTGCAAAACGATGTCTGTGTTTGGCTTTTGTTTGCCATCAGGGGTGCAGAGATGTTGGCCCCAGTGCCCTGGGTTGCTGTTATGCTGTGGTATGGGAGAAAAAAAAGAAAGTGTTTCCAGCATCTCATCTTCTATGACCTCAAGAGGAGAAAAGAGAGTCTCTCTTCCTTCCTCCATGTCCAGTCTCAGGGCTAAAAATAATCAGGTCAAACACAGCCGTGCTTGTCACCTCCCCAGCGGTCACCTGCATGTGATTGCTATTTTATTTGTTATTTAACTGTTTGCAGAATGAATACATTCTAAAATGCATTGGAGGTATCTGAGAAAGGTAACATTTTAGTGGTAGCAGCAGTACTAGTGGAGTATAATATGAAATGACAGTTCTGATTTAATTCAGCATTTAAGGTTTTGAGATGTTTTCCTAGCTCCCTCTGGGTAACTCGACAGTTGTGTTTGGGGAAACGCTCTTCCAAAGACTCAGTCACAGCAGCTCTACGTGATGCAGAAGCCATTAGCTGAACTCCACAAATGGGTTTACAGGTCTCTGCTGATGGATGGAACACACAGACACACACACACACACACACACACACACACACACACACACACACACACACACAAACACACGCACAGAGCAGATGGGGCCCTGCTCACAGTGCCATTGCACATTGCTTAGGAAAAGCTCAGTTTTACTGTTTGTTTTGCACAGGTGTTGTTCAAAGTACCATGCAGGGACCCCCCGATTATGCAGGGAACCAATCTAACTTTTAATTGGCCATATTGCGGTCAACCCTCACTCCCCCCCTCCCCCCCCCCTCTCTCTTACACTCACTCTCTCTCTCTTTCTCTGTCTCTCTATCAGTATTCCTCTCTGCTGCGTCCCCCCTCCCTTCCTTTTAAAAGTGACTGCACCCTTTTCATTGCTGACTTAATTGGCTTCCTTGCGTAGCTGTCACCCCGAGACGCCCAGCTTTGTTGACTGGTGCCAAAGTTTCGGTCGGGGAGGCTTTGGTTTCTCTTTAATCCTGCCGCCGTATACGCCTTTGCCTTAACGCCAGGCGCCGCATGGCAATTTGGGCAGATCTATGCTGTGTGTGCCCCCTCTCTCACCCCCTCAACTCCTCCTCTCCTCTCTGCGTTCCGTCTACATTAACCTTTGCTTCTGTAGCCAGTCAGCCCTTTTAAAAGTTGCACAAGCAGCAAAATGGCTGGCTTTGGCGTGACCGATTGGATTTGCGTTCTCCAGACACCCTCGCTGATTGCCAGTGCACTCTTTGGCATTCCAGCCCAGGCTATTTCCCCTCACAACCACCCACCCACCCTCTTATCAGCTCTTCTCTTTCTCCTCCTCCTCCTCCTCCTCCTCCTCCTCGTGTCCTCTGTCCTCCTCTTCCTCCTCCTCTTGTCATGCTCCGCTTGCTGGTGGGATTTTGAACCTTGCCGTGGTATTTAGCCTTTGGGTTCACATGATTTATTTATGCATGTGGCTGGCTCCAAACACTGTTTTTTTCCACCCTTTTAGCTCTTTTTCTCTTTCCCTCTCTCCCTCTCAGCTTCTCCTGGTTTGAACAGGACCGTCCTTGTGGATAGCTCATTTGAATGGATTTGGTGAGGGATGTGCCATGCCCTTGTTGTTCTCTTGATCCTGGTTTGTTTACCCGCAGACACAAAGTGTTTCTGCCTGTTTTGGTTGCGCGGATCCTTCCCATGAGTAAACAAGAGCCGAGCGCCTCTGGGAAGCTTCATTTTGGGACAAAAAGGTTCGGCCATGAGATGGGGGACAACACACCATTGTCCCAGCACATCAGCTATACCTCCACACACACACACACACACACACTCTACTGCCAGTCAGGATAGAAAGACACATGAAAAAAGAGGAAGAGGGGAAGAGAGAGATGGAGAGAAGAGTAAGAGAGAAAACACCAATTTTACCATGAAGGCTTATTTTTATGTCGGTTTTACCCTCAATTTGTTTTACGTATGGTGTTTACTCTCATTCTCAATTTTTTGATAGACTGATTAAAAAAAATTACACCCTCCAGCATAAATGCTTGCCAGATGGCTCAGAGTGGCATTAAAACAGACTAAAATCTCAGTGGGATGTGCTTTTGATTACCCCGCGTTTGGGTTCACCTTGGCTCGTATGCGTTGTTTATTGTGTATTTGAGTACGTCGTCGAGGCCCACAGCCCAGTGTTGAATTAGTGAAAATGAACGCCTTCCTGTTTGGAATGTCCTCATGCAAAACCCAAACAGCGTGACATTGGGTCATAAACAAACGGTCAACATATGGACCTCGGCTCTTAAATTAGCCGTATTTTCACTACTGCATACTAGAGGGTGTTTTTAGAGAGTAAAACTAACACAGTCTATTATCTTTATTAGAAAAGGAGTGACAGAGAGGGATCCATCATTTTGTATTTGGGTCCAAAGTGGAAATCAAGACGAATCAAAACAGATTGTAGAGGGAGTATCCACTCAAGGGATCAACGTTTTTCCAACCGTTTGCAATTGTGGAAACGTAGCACTTCCATGTGCTTTTCACAACATGAGAAATTGAATTTCCTGTTTCCTGGATATAACTCATTAGAGCAGTTCCCCCTCTACAACAGAAGCAACAGAAGCCCAGGAACCAGATGCAGACGTGATGGATGGACATGTTTTTCCGACAGTGCCAAATGTTTGAAACGGTTTGACATTTACAGGCAATTCTCCTTTCCGACCCTCGTCCATCGTTGGTCTGCTTTTCCCACGTCATGCAGCCTTGTCCAGTTGGCCTGTGCGGAGCCCGAGGCGCCTTTCCCAGCAGCGCCACTGGCTCCCCCCTCACCTTTCACAGCAACTCTACTGGTCGGTGCTTGATCCCCAGACGGAAGGGTGACTCACGGTCTGGTGTTAACAGTGCACAATGGCCCCCACACACATACACACAAGGCTTTGTGTGTGTGTGTGTGTGTGTTCGTGTTCAAATGCCTGATTGGTTTCTGCTCAAACCAGCAAGCACGTCCTATATTTCACTTTCCAGTGAATGTGTTTTGTCATTTGAGCACTATTGTCTGAAGTCTCGTTAAATACACATCAATGGACAACGCACATGCAGTGTGTGGTGGTGTCCAATGTCTCATTGCAGGGAGTTTTTAAGGAGGGCCTGCAAAAAAAGTCTTCTGACATGTTGATCACAGGGAGTGAAGAAATCCAAGATAGTTTATCCCACGAAACCCCAACAGCAATGAGTAATACGTATCGTCATCTCATCAGGCAAATCCCAAAATACTCAAAAAATGTTAGGAATCCACATAATAAATAAAAGCTTTTGTGCTGCGTGTTCGTGCACCGTAGCTCAGGTGATGAATTTTGCATATGAGGCAGCAGGGGCTGGAATGTAATATGTGAATTACTGTGTGTGTGTGTGTGTGTGTGTGTGTGCATGGAGCGTAGGCCTGGCGTGCTATCACATCGCCCACGGCCAGGTGAATCACATGCTGAAAGGCTGGTTCTCCCACTCGGCCTGCTGTTGTCTCCCAGTGAGAGTTGAGACTGGCTCTTGGCACTGCGGCTGCGTGCACAGACCTTCAATAAAAATACCAAGCTTGTAGATAATGAGGGATTGTTACTGCCATTCCCTTATGCCTTCAGCAAGCAGTCAGATATTTTCCCATCCCTCCCATATCTCTCACTCTCTCTCTCTCTCATCAACTGTCCTTTACTCTTTCTTTCTTTCATTCTTTCTTTTTCTGCTTTCTTTCACTCTTTCTTTAACTCTCTCACTCACTTACTGACTCACACTCTCTTTCTATCAATCTATCTCTTGTCCTCTGTCTCATCTGCACGACTTTCTTTTTTTCTTTCTTTTTCTGCTTTCTTTCACTCTTTCTTTAGCTCTCTCTCCATCTCTCTCTATCTCTCTCTCTCTCTCACCTTCACTCTCTCCACTCTCTTTTCACTTCCTGTCTAGCTCAGGTCTAATTAATGCTGTAGTTCAGCCCTGCTTCTCCTT
Source organism: Alosa pseudoharengus (assembly GCF_046254945.1). Lineage (NCBI taxonomy): Eukaryota > Metazoa > Chordata > Actinopteri > Clupeiformes > Clupeidae > Alosa > Alosa pseudoharengus. Next base: position 18,457,687 of record NW_027468664.1, read on the forward strand.
GCCCGGTGTCTCTCCAGTCAAACAACATGCTTTTGTTTCTCCCTCCACTGTAAAGCATGACGTGGCAGATACAGGTCCACACACACGTGGAAAGAGTTGTCTGCACCCCATGCAGCCATCTGCACTGTGGAAGTAGGATGATTACCAGACGCCAACTGTTGATGATGCCACCAAAGAGTCCATTTCTCATTAAAGTTTTCATTTCTGACTCTCTTCTCTATCTCTTCTTTAAGCATTAACACAATAATTTTGGTTGTCTTTGAAGATATATTTTAATATCCTTTGCACAGGAATTCACTCACACAGTGAGATGTTGTAAATAAAGGTTAGATATTAGCCTGTGTACTTATTGTCCATTATGATCCCTCCCTTATTGACACAATGACACTGTGCAAAGGCAAGGATGTGGATGTATGGTCACTGTATCGTGCCATTGCCCTCCAACTTTGATATCAGACGTTAAATTCCCATTTAATTTTCAAATTCCCATTTAACCTATTTTTAGTTACAGCAGCATTCTTAGTCACTGATGCCAGACTGGCTAAGGCACGCCCCTTCCTGTGGCCAAACATTCTGTGCTCATAGTCCGTCAGTGGGTATTAATGGCCTGTCAGGGGCGATGTGCTTACTAAGCCGTGCAGCTCCTTGTTTTCCAACCTGCCCTGGTGCCGGTCTTTATCCCGTAATTAAATCTCTGTTCTGAAGTTGTCATTTTCCCACAGTCATATTAATCTGATCAACATGTTTCCACTTGGCCTTCCTGATAACATGTGATGGACTCCCTCACTTTCTCTCTTCAACAATCTCTCTCTCTCTCTCTCTCTCTCTCTCTCTCTCTCTCTTTCTCTCTCTCTCTCTCTCTCTCTCTCTCTCTCTCTCTTTCTCTCTTTCAGTTTCTGTATTTTCATTCCGCTTTTCCTTTTTCTCTTTCATTCTCTATCCTATTATCTCTCTGTGTCACATCTATCTTATTCTCTCTGTTCTTTTTCTCTCTCTCTCTCTCTTTCTTTTTCTCTCTTTCTCTCTTTCTCTGTCTTGCTCCCCACTCTCTCCCGTCATTTTCCCTCGTTCCCTCAAGTGCTCCTCTTTGATGAGGGTGTGCTGATTGATTTGCGTTTTTATTTTTTATATTAAGGTGGTTATCAACCACCTGTGCTGTGCAGTGCTATACCTCCATAAAGATAAGGCAGCTAGGCTCTCCAGAGATCGTATTCTGTGTCTTCGTTCTATTATTTCTCAACCATGTGATGTATGCCGTCAAGCAGTGCCGAATGCTTGTTTTTCCGTCTCCTTGGCACCTATGTGTCCAGACGTCTCGGCCCTGTTTGAGGAAGTCCCCTGGTGTGTTTGCATGTTGCTTACAGGTATAGCGGCGGGCTGTGATATTTAGTGGGGGTTAAAGAGCAAGCGGGCGTCCCACGCTGGATTTCGACGATTTGTTTTTGTGGCCGCACCAGATTTCGCCAAGTCGCTGACCCTGCTGAACTCTCTCACAGCGTGAGGAGAAGGCAGAGCCAGGGAGCTCTGGCCCCTCTCTCTCTCTCTCTCTTTCTCTCTCTCTCTCTCTCTCTCTCTCTCTCTATCTCTCTCTCTCTCTCTCTCTCTCTCTCTCTCTCTCTCTCTCTCTCTCTCTCTCTCTCTCTCTCTCTCTCTCTCTCTATCTCTCTCTCTATCTCTCTCTCTCTCTCTCTCTCTCTCTCTCTCTCTCTCTCTCTCTCTCTCTCTCTCTCTCTCTCTCTCTCTCTCTCGTGTGCACAGCCCCTGTCCGTTTGTCTTTCTCCCATTTGGACTTCCTCTTGGTTGGTTTGTGTGGGGTTGACTGTTCTTGCTCCATTGGGTGATCACAATCAGTACTCCGTAACTTCATCAGACAGTTGCCGAGAATGGGAATTCCCCTGCAGTGCAAACTCTTACAAAAGCTACACACACACTTCCATAAATCCACTTCCACACACTCACACACAAACACACACACACACAGTCAGAGGAGCTCACACGTACGTGCAGACACACAGGGACAAGAGGTCGAGGACATAGCTCCTCCAGCAACAGCATAGCAGCCATCTTGTTTGCTCCTCCGGAGCGCCACTGTTTGTCCAGACAGCAACACATTCCCCAGCCTTGGCCTGGGAGTGGGAGCCTGCAGGGAGGAAAAAGCCCCAGTTTCCCTACAAATAACAAACACTAGCCTCTCACCGAGAGGCCTTCCTCCTCTGCTCTGGCCCTGCGCTGCTCTTTCCACACTCCTGCTGTTGCCCTACTACTACAGGCACCTCAGAGGTAGCATGGCTTCAGGAGCCTCTTTCATCCTACTGTGTAGACACTTAGAACAACACAGACATTTAGAACCACACAGACACACACACAGACACACAGGCACTTGAAACAACACAGACACACAGACACTTAGAACCACACAGACACAGACACAGACACACAATGCTTGAGGAAGCGGTCACTCACTTCACTTGTCTTTGGGAATTCGGTTAAGAGGTGCCTGAGTTCCTCTCCGCTGTTAGTCCCTTAGGGCTGCCTGCTTGTCAGTGCTGATTGAAAGTGATGGATTGTGGTTCAGGAGTGTTGCACAGGGGTCTGTGCTTAATGTGTCTTCCTGTGCTGATTGTCGTTTTCCCGTGCCCAGGGGGACTCCAGGGATATGACTCAAGAGCATGCGGTTTTATTTGTTTTCCTTAATCACTCTCTCAGTCTGTTGTTCTCTTCTTGGATGTTGGTTTATACATTTTGCAGAGGATATTTTTTACTGAACCTAATGGGCCACTGTAAACCATCTTGCCATGTTATCATCGTGTGTATTTAGGGATTCCTGAAATGGGGTTAAGGAAACCGAACAGCAGCAAGCTGGAAAGATACAATGCATATTCAGATGTTTTTGAGGGAGATTTAGTCTTCTTTATGTGTTTGTGGGGGTGTCTGCCTGCTTTTTTATTTGTTGTATATAAATACAATAAATATAAATAATATATAAATGTGTGCCTTGCAGTGTTTTTTTGAGATTGGAGATTAGACCTATTTGATTGGAGGTTATTTGTGTGTAGTTTTGTGATCTGTAAATCTGGCTTTGTGTGTGTGAGAGGGTGAGCAGCCTAATGGGAATGTTTGGCACTGATCCCTGTGACATCCAGAAGGGAGGCGGGAGATAAGCATCCACATTCCTTCTGTTTATCTAAATGTAATGTGTCTGATGTCGTGTCACTGTGACTCAAATCTGTGTGAGGGCAGATCATGTTTTTGTGTGTGTGTGTGTGTGTGTGTGTCTGTCTGTCTGTGTTTGCATGTTTGGAGACTTGCACATGTGTTACACCAGGATAGGGATTGTGTGTGTGTGTGTTGAGTTCCTGTTTAGACCACTCTGTGTCTGTGGATCAGAGTCATGGCTGAGGAATGTCCTAATCACCTAAAAACCTGCTTTTGTCTCCTTACAACAAAAGTCTCTAGAAACATGATCCATTAAGTGACACCCCACCACCCCACCCAGACACACATACACACACCCACACACACACACACTGATTGGCTGACCATCCACCAAGACAGTGTGTCAAGTTCCACTCTGTTCCGCAAGGAAGACCAGCCCCCCTGCCACCCCACCTACACACACACACACACACACACACACACACACACACACACTCTCTCTCATACTCCACCGCTCCAGATTGTGCTCTATGACGGGAATGTTGTGACACAATCCCTAATCCACAGCTGAATCCTATACTCTGGTCTGAAGCAGCCAGCACAATAGGCTTCATTCATTATGAATTCCACCTAATCAGAATGGGTGTTTCTCTCTTCACCCCGAGTGAAAGCCCCCCCTCTCTGTATCTCTCGCTTTCTTTCTTTCCTTCTCTCTCTTTCTCTCTCTCTCTCTCACTCTCTCTCTCTCTCTCTCTCTCTCTCTCTCTCTGTCTCACAACCACACCTGTCCTCTCATATTTAGCCTGAATTATTTTCCTTATCAGTCATTGCTAACGGCTGACCGGAATAGACAGCCACAAGAATGAAACAACAAAACAAGGTTAAAGAAATGGTGAATAACCTTTCTGTTGCAGATAATATAGCTTACTGAACAGCTTCTATTGTCATTCACTGTCTTTTGTTGGTTAGATTTAGTGTAGTGGTCTTGTCAAGTTTCCTGAATGTTTGCAAAACTGCTAACCCAGCTATTCTAGAAAACCTTCATCGGCATGCAGAACCTTCATTTGAGTGACAGTGCTTTGCCTAGATATAAGTAAGCCCCCCCCCCCCCACCTTATGTCATGTTAACTTTACTGTTATGTCTAGATGGTGACATATCTTCAGCTTTGTGTAGATTCACCACTCCCTTAGCACAAAATGAGATTAGGCTAATACTGCTATTTACCAAAGGAAGACAGTTGAAGGAAGGATGACGGAAGGAAGTTGAAAGCAATGCTAACTTCATTCCTTGAAATATTTTTTTCTGATGATAAAGCATTCCTGTTGTCCCTCCATCCTTGTCCTGTTGCTTGGTTCATGTTTGAGCTTTATGCAACTGTCCTTCAGAATCATTTGAAAAACGATTATCGTGTGTGTGTGTGTGTGTTGTCCGTGTGTGTTGTCCGTGTGTGTGTGTGTGTGTGTGTTGTCCATGTGTGTGTTTTGTCCTCCATCTCTGTGGGCTGACATTTACAGTGTGTGACTGACAGGGTTGAACTTCTGCCTCCAAACGTTCCTTCTGTTCTCTTTGGAACGCCTGTTTGTCTGTTGATAGGGCATACAGTCTCTTCACAGATTGCCGTGCAGGCATGAATTCCTTTTGGGTTGAAAGCTGAAAAATATTTCGAAGAGGCATGAATGAGTGCTTACTGTTTGGGGACAAAGTGGCTATCAATTAATGAGGCTTTTTTTTAAAGCTTTGAAAAGGGGGAAAATGTTGGTGCTTGGTCTTCATCTATTGTGTGTGTGTGCGTGTGCGCGTGCTGCATGTGCGTGTGCGTGTGTGTGTGTGTGTGTGTGTGTGTGTGTGTGTGTGTGTGTGTGTGTGTGTGTGTGTGTGTGTGTGTGTGTGTGTGTGCGCGCGCGCGCGCGCTTGTGACTATGCTTTCTTAGAATTGCTTCAGAGTGAAGTATTCTTCCATAGAAAACTTGACTCTGCTGAAAACAATGACACACCAAACTCCTCCCAGTAAACACTGTGACACAAGATGAGCGTCTTTTAAAAAGAGGCATCTCCTACCCTCCCTCCCTCTCTCTCTCTCTCTCTCTATCTCTCTCTCTCTCTCTCTCTCTCTCTCTCTCTCTCTCTCTCTCTCTCTGGCTCTCTCTCTCTTCCTGTCTGTTTTGTTTACTACAGGGGCATGAGCTGAGTTGTTCAGTCCATTATTGCAGTTTGGTAAGCTATTACTTTGCTCGGTTTTAGGACCTGCTCCACCAGAGGCTAGACACAGCCATGTTAGATTTATGTCTGGCCCCTTTGTCGTCCAAAGCGCAGAGTTTTCACTGGAAGCTGGATCCTGGCACATTTTTTAACCTGATGGAAAAAAAAGAATGACTCTGCGGCTGAAGGCTCTAAATGCATTTGGTGGTTTTACTCTATTGGCAAATATCAGACTCTCTCTAGCTTTTGGGGGTTGAAATAATGATAACGATAACAAAGTCTTGTTTTGTCTTCATTGAAGCTCTTTCCAGTTCAAGCGTCTCGGCAATTGTCATGTTCACAAAGCACTTGGTTTCCCAACAAAGATTCCCAGAACTAAGGATATTTTTCAAATTATCCTCGAGCCAAGTACACAAGTTTCAAACACATTTCACTAAATTACTCTGGCATTCCGTGCTGCCTAGCGTACTTACAAACGTCTCACACGCATTTAAACTCCGATTGTTGGTGATGGCTTGTCAGATCATGCATATCCGTAGCACCATAATAGAGGATCGTGCCAATGTGGATATTTGCAAAATTATAAACTGTTGTTTAAGTGACCTACCTCAGCGAATTCGCTGTTTCGAAGTGCCTCCAAATGGCATATGTCCATCACACCATCCTGTTACACAGACCCTGCCAAACAAGCAAACAGAGTTATGTAAAGGAGTCATGAAATTTTTTTATACTCACCCTGCAGTTTCCCCCTCTCCTTGCCTAACCTCTGGTCTCTGCTGACTATATTAGAATTATTATTAAAATCCTTCCTGATCGTTGTGTGTGGTATGCACACACACACACACACACACACACACACACACACACACACACACACACACACACACACACACACACGCGCGCACACATGCACACACGCTCACACATACACACACTTTCCATGTTGTCGGTGTTTGGTTTGGAAGGATACCTACACATACATTGTTGGCCTAGAAGAAAAGAAGGAAGTAGGAAGAAGAAAATGGAGCTCTTGGAGCCACTTTGTAAAACTAGAAAGTAGACTAGTCTTAACTGTATGCAAATACTCTACAGCGTCATCATCATCAACACTTGAATAACACAAAGTTAAATCATGTGTGTGAATGTGAAATCCTAATTCTTAATTGCTAAGCGTTAGCCCGTAGGGTTAGCTCTAACCCTAACCCTAGGTTACCTGTAGTGGTATACTGGGTGGAGACTTGCTCCTACACCCTTTGTGTGGGGCTTCCAGCCCTAATCTGGTGATGAGTGTTTGCAGGAGTGTCTGGGCAACAGGCTGCAGGTGAGCGTGTCTGTATGTGTGTGAGTCTGTGTGTGTCTGTGTGTGTGAGTCTGTGTGTGTGTCTGTGTGTGTGCGTGTCTGTGTGTCTGTGCGTGTGGGTCTGTGTGTGTGTGCATGTCTGTGTGTGTGTGTGTTTGTGTGTGTGTGTGTGTGTGTGTGTGTGTGTGAGGGGTTCTGCTTGTTCAGGCAAGACAACTCTGTAACCCATGGGCCAGATTACAGCTCAGCACTTTCAAACTAAAACGTGTGAGAGCGGTGCAGGCTGTTTGTGTGCTAGCATCCAATCAGTGTGTGTGTGTGTGTGTGTTTGTGTGTGTGTGTGAAGGAGAAAGCAAGCCGCAGGAGAGGCACAGCATTTTCTATTTTTTTGTTCCTGTAGTTCGTTGCTGGCGGGTACTTGTTGCCTCATTTGAAGTCTGCTAAAGCCCTCTGTGTGCGGGATTCCATTTGGAATTCACCGGATTGCAGCAAATAGAGTTTAAAGCTATCAAATAATTGGGGGTGCTTAAGAGGTAACATATAATTGAATTAGGCAGTGCTTTGCCCCACGCATAGGAGAATATGCTCTCTTTACCTAAAAGCTTAGATCATTGCAGTGCACTGATCCTAATTTTGCCCGTGACTTTTACCACCATCATCAAAACACATTATTTATTGTTTTTGTGATAGAAAACAGAGTTTTACTTCCTGTTTCATTCAAAGCATGTTGGGATACAAGCAAAGGTGACATTGACAGATTATCTAGTAGTCTCTTAACTGATCTGATCTTATCATAACTTGTCATTCTAGTTGGCCTGTTGACAAACTGCACCGACTGCATTTGAACGTGCTGCAATTTGACCGAACAACATGAGCATTTTCTGTCTTTGAGCTACAAGGAGATTTTAATGCTAAATGCATAAAACATTTTATGGTTTAATTCATGATTTTAACAAGCAAGATGTATAACTCATGTGGGTTTAGTCTGAGATCATGTGCTCATGTAGAGAGGAACGTTAATGGAAGCTCGTTCGTTTTCTATAGGACCACAGAGAAGCCTATTTTCTGTGAGCCCCCAGCAACATGGCCCATGCTTATCTTTATGTCTTTTTTAACGTCTTTCCTTCCTGTCTTTGTCTGACTTGAGGAATGCCAGCCCCACCCCCCTACCCCCCTCTCTTCTTTAGCCTTGGCAGTTGTGTTCATTTAAAGGGATCACTAGTTGATCTGCTGGTTCGATGACATAGCCAAGGCTGGCACTGCCCACTTTTGTGCCCTTCTGTTTCCTGGGCAGAATAGTCCTTGTGAAGGCCAGGCAGGCACGCTGCTTTATGCCAGCTGCCCGGAAGACGCTGGAGTCCAATTAAGATGTGTTTTATGGGCTGAAGAGCAGCCCTGGGCTGGCTCCTAATGATGCCATGGAAAGCCTGCTGATGGCCATTACTTTCTCTTATTACTGTTGTAAGATTTAAAGAGCCCTTGCTTAAATGTCTCAAGTTTGTCCAAGAAAAGGTCACCAACTGAACGCGAGCGGAGGGCTCACAGGCACGTCTGACCTCAGCCTGGTTCAAAGGTCAAGTTCAGACACTTTATTAGAGCAGGGACTGCCTGAACTGTACAATAACATCAGGGCCTAATCATTTGACTCATCATCCTATTAGAACTCAAACACTGCTCAATATTATTTAGATGCGTTCATTTGATATTACGGTAGTGCGTGCAGGGATGTTTTGCTGTTTTTGATCCTTTGCACTGTACCGTCACCAGGATACTGTTACCAAAACTAATGCCAAACAGTGCACATCTCCAGCACTATCTTTTCAGTCTGTGTGGGTTGTTTGTGTGGACAAGCTTCACTGTTGCATATCAGAAGCTTATGCGGGTCTCACAGCGGTAGCTGAAACAGTAGCTCATAGGAGAGGCAGGAAGGAACAGAGAAGGCGATTGGAATAGAGGGATCTCTCTCCCACAGTCAGAATGGCCTGGGGATTGTTGCATTACCCCTTGTTCACAGTCAGGAGGCATTCAGGGCTCAAAATACCTAGTAAGGTCTAAAAAAGCCAGAGAGAGAGAGAGAAAAGGAGGGAGGGGGAGAGAAAAAAAGCATTTGTTTTCCCTCCTATCTTTGGACTCGCATGTGAATGCTTTATGGGCTAGTGAATGGTGACTGTGTGCGTGTGTGTCCAGCTCTGAGTGTGACAGAGAGATTAGTTGAGTTGAGAGTTGTGTGTGTGAAAGAGGGAGATGATGTGATGGTAGCAAAGATGGTGTGAAAGAGAGAGAGAGATGATGATAGGTGAAGAGAGAGAAACTTGAGTGTGTGAGAAAAGTAGATGGTGTGATTGAAACAGAGACCGTGATGGAGAGAGAGAGATGATGATGATGAGAACGAGTCAAGAGATGATGATGATGAGAACGAGTCAGAACAGAGAGGAGGTGAAGTAAAGTCGCCCCTGAGCTCAGGCACTCGCTCTGCTTCACTCTCTCATCTCCAGCCCACCCCTCTTCCACACACTCACTCTCCCACACACACACACACACACACACACACACCCTCCCACACACACACACGCTGAAATTCAGAACAACTTCAATCACCCCCAAGCAATCACTCTGGTACTTCTGTCTCTCTCGTACCTCTCTAGGAAGTACCAGTGCTCCCACTCTTCCCATCATCCTCAGTGCTCCTCTCTCTCTCTCTCTCTCTCTCTCTCTCTCTCTCTCTCTCTCTCTCTCTCTTTCTCTCTTGTCTCTCTCTCTCTCCTCTCGTCTCCTCTCATCTCCACCAGATGCCCCTCACCGCAAGGCTGTTGACATTTCATTAAGGTTCTGCTGTGGGTTTGGATTGGCTCGCGGGTGGCTCTCCGGCGGCTGTGCAGAATAACAGGCCCCCAAATCCCTGCGCTCGTGTCCTCTGGATCCTCACCACTACATCGGTAGACTGCGGCCGTGAGGCCCCCAGCCCACCCCCACCCCACCCCACCCCACCCAACCCCCAGCCTCCCAAGCCAGGAGCTGCTGCTGTCGGCTTCCTTCTCTGAGCGGCAGCCAAGCCTCCACAAAAGGCCTCCATAGCAGTCTGACCAGTTACCCCCTAAATACACAGGCGCACACACACACACACACACACACACACACACACACACACACACACACACACACCGCCATGCGAACAGACACTTAACTAGCACACACGTGGATGATATGCACCACACATACAGACATTGTCATTTTTCTGTCTTTCTGTTAAACACATGCAAACAGAATAATAATATTATCTACTCAAACACACTTCTTCGCACACACAGTCAGACTCTCACTCACTCACTTAATCGCTCACTCTCTCTCTCTCTCTCTCTCTCTCTCTCTCGTACACATATATACACACACACACACACACACACACACACACACACACACACACACAAATGTCATCACTTATCCAGGCTATGTTTTTCTCCCCTCTGAATCACATTTTAAAAAAGCAGCTGATTTTATTTATCTGTGTCTGCTCTTCATTTTCCTTGCTGAGAGAGAGAGAGAGAGACAGAGAGAGGAATAGAGGGAAAAAGAGAAAGAGAGGAGGAGGAGGAGATCAGAACCCCCCCCCCCCACCCCCCGCACGCGCACCCTCGCCCCTTCCCCTACAGCAGGCCTATGCCAAAGCAAACGCTGGATCCAGAGTGTTCTGTCGTTGTTTTGATGGCCGCAGAGATCCCGTGGCCACCTCCACGCCTGGTGTGATCCATCAAACGTGGTGTTGTGCTCCGTTTTGGTCTGTGTTTATAAACCAACTTGCACAAACCCTCTCTGACAACTCTGCTCTGTGCCTCAAAAGTTATCCTCTCAGGCTTAGTTACGCATTTCTTTCTCTCTTTCTCTTTTTTTTTTCTCTGTTTATTTGCACACTTTCCATCTGACTTTGTTCCTTGACTCATTCTTCCTTCCTACTCTCTTTCTCTCTCCCTTTCTCTCTCTCTCTCTCTCTCTCTCTCTATCTCTCTCTCCATGTCTCTTCTAGCCTTTCTCTTCCCATCATTTTTACCCTCTCTCTCTTTCTCCCTCCATGTAAGTGTTTGTTTTCGAGGGGCTCCCCCTCTACTCTCCTCTCCTCTCCTCCCTCTCTGTTTCTCTTCTTCTCTTCCTCTCGTCTCTGGAAGCCTGTGGAGGAAATGAATGGATGAGGATGAGTCGTGTTACTGCTGAATGAGCTGCCTCAGGGCAGCGCCTGCCCAGGGATGTGACCCGCCACTTACACTCACTGTGTGTACTGTGTGTGTGTGTGTGCGTGTGCGTGTGCGTGTGCGTGTGCGTGTGCGTGTGCGCGTGTGTGTGTGCGTGGTCTGTTTAGGTGACCTTAGCGTTCCTGTATTCAGTCGAGGGGTTGGGGGGTGATCATGTTGCGCTACGTTCAGGCATCCTCTTGAACCTCTTCATAATGTGATTAACTGATGTAAATATCAGTGTAAAGCCAAAGGGAGCTGATGGCAGATGCTATCAGTTATATTAAATTCTCTCAAATTTCTGTGTAAATGAACCACTCCAGGCCGATGGGTCAACTCACTTGGGTGTGTGTGTGAACATGCACATCATCCTCACTGGACTTGAGATTGAGTACAGTCCACGATTCTGCCAAAAGGTTTTTGAAGTTTGAGCTTAACGGCCAATCAAATAACTCCCCTCCCTTTCCGTGCTTCTGAAGCAAGAGTGTTGATAGATTGTAGTTGCGAGATTGGTCCAAGCCACTGTGTTTACCGTCCATCCCACTGGGGTTACCGTCCATCTACAGAGCCAGGACTCGTGTCCGAACACGAGAGGTTTTTGAGCTCACACTGAACGGCCCACTAGAGGACCGTGGGGAGAGCTGAATTTGAAAGTGAGTGTTTTGGATTGGATTGTTGAGGACAGCATCTTGAATGTATTTGAGTAATGTATTTGTATGGTCATGGCCCTATTGTGGAGTTTTTAGTGCATAAGAGGTTTGTCAGAATATCAGAAGAATATAAAAGTTGAATTCAGAGGCACTAAAAAACAGATTTTTTGTTCTCTTTACCCCTAATCTTATTAGTCATTTTAATTTCAGGATGCAGGTTTGGCTCTTTCATAAGCATTGTTTTACTACTGCAAGGTGGCCTGTCTTCTTAGATGGCTGGTAGCTCAAAGGCATTTTGTATTTAATTAAGATGCTGCTAGGCTTCTTGAATATCCTGCTTTGTAAAAATGTCATGAACGATGTGGCAGAGCTTTTGTTTGTGTGCGTGGTGTGCACAGAATTGAAACCCTGTGTGTGTTGGATGTAGTTTGTGTAGAGAGAGTGACTGTGTGTGTGTGTGTTGGATGCAGTTTGTGTAACAAGGGTGGAGTTTCACCCTTTGGAGTGTTCAGAGAGGGATGATGAGGGATGATAACAGTGGACACGACACACTATTTATCTCTGAAGTCTGGAGCTCAGCTCACTCGAAAGCCTGTGGTTTATGCTACCAGATCCCTTATAATCAACATGCTCTTTACCTCTCTCTCTCTCTCTCTCTCTCTCTCTCTCTCCATAATGTTTCACTTCTGGCCTGGTGTTCACATACATCAAAGTAAAAGGGAAATGAGAGGGGGGAGAGAGAGAGAGAGAAAAGGTGAAAGTAACTGGCCACCTCTCCAGACTGTAACACATTCTCCTCTTCTCTCTTACTCCAGAAGCAGGCACTGGTGGGAAGATGTGATCTGAGACCTGGCCTCCTCTTGGGCTTGGTGACGGGGGATGGCTGGAGGCTATTGTGTGTGTGTGTGTGTGTGTGTGTGTGGTGTGCAGTCTCAGGAGCAGCTCAGCTTGGTGGAGAGGCAGTGCCATCAGGTGCCTCCAGGCTGTTACTGCTATGCCCACACCATGTCTCAGTCATCACCAGAAGCACTGGCCACACACACACACACAGAAAACTACTGAGGTCTTTCTGTTAGTGTCACAGATATATATGGACTAACTTGTATGGTGATTTAGGTTTTAAATAGAAGACGCATGTATGGCAATTGCTTGTATGGCAATATATATTTAAAATCAACGGTTTCGATGTGTGATGCACAATGTGACTTTGATGGGTTTATTTAGAATGAGGGTCCTTTGGAATATATACAGAAATGTGTGCATCACATTACATTTGGCTGGTGATTTTTCGTGTTGAGTTAAACAAGCCATTCTGACCAGGTACCTCAGACTCCCCTGAATGGCTTGGTAAGTGCCCTGAGAGAATGGGCTCTTAGAAGTGGAAAGGCAGCAATGCTATCTCATTCTTTTCTTTTCTCTCCTTTCTGTCCATTCTACTATTCTTTCTCTTCCTTTACACCTCCCTCTCTCTCTCTCTCTCTCTCTCTCTCTCTCTCTCTCTCTCTCTCTCTGGCTTTATTGCTCTGCCTGGTATCTTTAGTATTTCTTTTGATGGCTCCGTGAAACTGGAATAGTCCCTGAGCTGAGCACAGCCTGAATGAGCCCCAGTGGCAGCAGCAGCAGAGACACACACACACACACACACACACACACACACACACACACACACACACACAGCCTGAATGAGCCCCGGTGGCAGCAGCAGCAGAGACACACACACACACACACACACACACAGCCTGAATGAGCCCCGGTGGCAGCAGCGGCAGCCAAGAATCGGCACGGCGGCTGCGGCAGCCAAAAAAGCATGGCGGGCCCCCTCTCTCCCCGCACAATAGAGCTCGGCCTGAGAAGCGCCTGAGCCTGGGCTCCGGCCTGCCGGTGGACCGCCGCTCCGTTAGATAAACCTCCAATCAAAGCGGCAAGGAAGAACAGATGGCTTTTCTCTTAGTTAAGCGCTGCGGGGTCCTTCGTTGCTTGCGTGCCGCCCTCCATCTTCTGTCCCCCACTCCTGAGCCAATCTCGTGCTTGTTGTGCGCTGTTTTCTTTTTGCGTGTGTGTGTGTGTGTGTGTGTTTGCTGTGTCGATTCACTACTGACACAATAGCCCACTGTTTCAGTGGTGGTGGGAAGGTGTGTGTGTGTTGTGTGAGGACGGGGGTGGGTTTGTCATTCGCCCCTGCCTCCCCTTCTAGATGTCTCTCTCAAGCCCCGGTTGCTAGGCATCCAAGTTTGGCTGAACTCCTCAGCTTCCCTTAAATGATTTGTACGCACGGTGCGAGCGATGTCAGTTCCTGAAAAGATGGACAAGCCGGAGCCGCTGGTGTTTGAAGTGGCAGGTGGAGGAGTTGGACAGATGATAAGGCGGTATGCGAATGCCAGAGATTCCCGAGCTGCAAAGCCATTTGAAAGGGAGAGAGTAAGTCTCTGTGGAAGTGATCTACCAAAGCTGTGCTCGCAAACTTCATATCTCCCAATAAACATGATGTCCCAGTTGATTTTATAATGTAGCATATCGAGGAATGCATGGAGTATTTAGAATGTAAAAAAGTGACACACTGTAAAAAAACACTGTAAAAAAAACACACTGTGCTTCTCTTTGTATTCTGTCAGCACACCTGTTTTGCTAAGCTGCTGCAGGTGATAATCTACTTGGCAGTTGCCCTTTGTAAAATTAGGGCCTATGTAGGCAGTCTACAGCTGAGGGAATGGTTTAAGGACAGGAAGAGCCACTAAAGCTCTATGCTGATGACTGTAATAATGCCTGTTATCATCTGTGGAGGGAGAGAGAGGAAAGAGGCAGACATGGAAGTCCTGTTCGCATCTTCCCCATCGACGTCTGGTTGCTTATGCACAGACGATTCATAGTCCTTTCCTCACACCATGTTTAATCTTCTCACATAGTTCCTGGCCAGTTTAAAACAATAGAGTAAATAGGTTAGCTGTATCGGGGGGGGGGGGGGAATGCAGAGGGATGCTGGCTATTAAAGCATTCACATCTCCAAAGCGGACATGCTGTGCCGGAGTGGGCTGTACTCTTGAGTGGTACGGAACGGCGTTCGGAAGGAAAGGCGCCGAGCGGAAACGTGGGTTTCACTGCTGGGGCACAAACAAGATTAAGAGGGCAGACAAAACAGTGGTAGGGCTCCCTGCTGCTGCAGCGGCCCCGTCTGCCTCACCAGCGTATCATTAGCGCTGGCGTTCGCGGGGATAGTATTCATTATCAAACCGGGCGCTCGCTCGCTATAGCGCACCGCCCGCTCCAAAGTGCCTTCGCAGCCACCTCGACATCGCCACACCGCCACACACATCAGCCAGGGTCCGCTTTCATGTGAGGGACTCTCTCTCTCTCTCTCTCTCTCTCTCTCTCTCTCTCTCTCTCTCTCTCTCTCTCTCTCTCTCTCTCTCTCTCTCTCTCTCTCTCTCTCTCTCTCTCTCTCTCTTTCCCTCCCTCTACCGTCTGTCACTGTGTCATTCTCTTTTTCTATTCATCTCTCTTGTCTGTTGCTCACTCTCTCCCTCTCTTCCTATCCATTTCACTGTCAGCTTCTCTCTCTCTCTCTCTCTCTCTCTCTCTCTCTCTCTCTCTCTGGCTTAGGTTGCAGGCAGGGGCATTTTCATCTGTGGTAGGAAGCAGAGCAGCTGTTAAACGGATTTGGCTGAAGGCTAGCACTCTCTCGTGTCACAGATAACTCACATGAGCTGGCGCAGTGATGCCTTATTGCCGACACCACTGACAGAGGTTAAGTGACTTTGGCTGCGAACATTGAGGTGTTGTTTGCCAACACTCACAGAGATGGCTGTCATGTAGTTTCTGACTACCCAACAATGGCAGCTGGATTCTTTCAAATGTAACCATATTTAACCAGAAATAAGAAAACAAACAAAAAAACTGTTGGCAATAGTGGCAAGAGTTCCAATGGCTTCATTAAAATTGGTTAATTAGGAAATGCCCTTCTCTCAACCTTGAAGTACTTGTTGAATAAGTTTTTCCTGCTGCGCTGAAAACTTGATGCCCTTGTATAATACAAGTCTTCTAATAGCAGCAAAACATTGAAATTCTATTGAACAGCAAGACAATTGTATTAAATAGCAGAAATGTCTTATAAATAAACCCAGAGCCCAGGGCCTTGTCTGTGAGTGGAAGGTCCTGCGTCATTCTAATGCCAGAAAGAATAGACCTGGTGTTTGTCTCCAGAACATCTCAGTCAGTGGGGTGAACTGGGAACAGGCTCGTGTTTGCAGTCTGAGCTATCTCTCCTCCCTGGTCAAATACAAAGGGTTACTAACACAAGACTTTCTAATGCTCTAACCTCTGTTCTGTTTACCTTCTTGGCTGCTGTTAAGAGCTGGCCACTGTCAATCATCGAGTGTGCTAGGACTGATCCATGAGACCCATAGACTGGAGGGTGCTGAGAAGGAACTGTGGTGTTCATCATAACACAGCACTTAGGAGTTGTCGGACATATTGGAACACTGCATAAAAGTTGTCGTCATCCTGAAAGTAAGCATCAAAGCTGCTGGTCATCATAGAAATAAATTGATTCAATTCCAGTAGCTTCCCTAGTTTGGTTAATGGGCATCCTCTGTGTTTGCACAAAGAATTAGACAGAAACCCATGTAATTAGTTATATCCCCATTTGACTAGAAAATTGCACGGTGCAACAATGAGTGATCACTACATTTCATGCATTCATAAAATTTCACACCAGGGGACTTGAAAGCATGTATTCTCTTGGTCTTCCTATTCAGTTGGCGTCCTTTGGGTTATTTAAGAATTGCTCGCTTCCATGAAATGACTTTCCACTTCTCCCTGGCTGCATCTCTCTCTCTCTCTCTCTCTCTCTCTCATCCCCCTTTCCCTGGCCCGCCATCTCATTCTTCACTGTCTCCACCCTAGAATGAGCTACTCTTTTCAGTAGGTTGGATAAATGTGCTGGGAATAACTCACAAAAGCAGGGTTTCTGGGCGGAGGGCGGAGGGCGGGGGGGGGGGGGGCAGTGTGCTAACATTCTGAAAGGATTTGGCCAAAGAGCTATGGCGAGGAATTTGGAGAGTTTGATTCTTTTGAATTAGCAGCAGGGTTATAAGAGTGTATTTTTTTGCATCCTTTGGGAAAAAGTATTTCAGGGTGGAATGTAAGCTACCATTTTAGGAAAAAGCTTCAAGCTATGAATGCAATCCTTCCCCATGGTGCCTCTGTACCAAAACCTCATTCCATGCCTTCTTAGCCAATCAGATCAAATGGAAATCCACCAAACTAAATCAAATCATTCTTGAGTTCTAGATCACCTTTTGTGCAGCATTGCAATACAAGGCTTTAACAAAGTCAATCTAATCATGGCATGCTCTGTATTCTCCTCAGTGGGAGAATATTAGAGGGTCAGTTGTTCACTAGTTGCCGTACTTGTTGCTCAGGTGACTCTATGATGTATGATATTGTGATGCATGGTTTATGCCTTTTGCATGATGGTGGCAATACAGCATTGCTCCATTTGAGTGTGCTGTTGGCACCCTACTCTATTTCACGTCTATTAGGTATAGAGTTGACTTTTGAATGTTCTCAGCAGTAACAAATAGACCCAAATTGCCGACTGACTACACTGGTAATTTATACAGTGTGACTGTTTGAATCAGAGTACTCTGTCACAACTTCGAGTACCACCGAGTGCTACTGAATAAGTAGACAACTATCTCTATGTAACTTCCTCTAGGTACAGCTTATGTGGTGTCAGATTTTCATTCATGAGACAGAATTTAAGTCTGAATATCTTATCCATGACTACTCCATTATCAGTGCTGAAATAAAGAACTCAAGAAGAGGCTAAAGAGTCCAGCAAAGTTCTGTGCAAAAATAAGATTTATTCCATCAGAAATCCAACATTACAAACAGGAGCAAAGATGTCAAGATTCTATCTAGCTAGCTTCTCTTTGTCTGCACGTCCTTTTTATACCATTAGGGGCAGGGGGTGCATCCTTATGGGGTGGGCCCCATCCCATCATTAAATATGGGGTAATGATACATGGCAGTGAGTCTGAAACCTCTTGAGCATTCTTCAGCGAAGCACACAGGTCATAGAGGAGGATGGTCAAACACCGAACCACAGCAGAGTCGGTGTGCTCTAATCCTTCACAGCTCTAGCAACAAGCAGTGTGAATTTCCAGAGGGCTGGATTATTAAAATGATAGACCTCCGTGGCGGGACGCAACATAAGGCTTGCTACTCGGCCTCTGACAGGCATTAATGCCTGCTCCCATACCACCCATGCATCAAAGGGTACGCCTTGAGTGAGGCCTCCGAAGTCGAGCTGAGCGCTGTAAGCCCTCGCCATAAAGGCTGATTTAAACTCTTCCCCTGCATCAGGTCAGGAGTTCCAGGAGCCAGAGCAGGCCAATAGCCTTTGAACTGCCCAGAGCCCCGCAACACGCAGCGCAGCACGAGATCCGAACCCTCCTGACGAGACTCCACTGACCTCTTTCCCAGAGATATCCTCTTCCTCGGCTTTTTCTCGAGGAATGTGTGCTGCTCCGAGAAATGAAAGAATAACATATTTCAGAGAGAGAGAGGGAGAGAGAGAGAGATATATGGGGAGAAAGCGGGATGGGGAGAGAGCCGGATGGAGAGAGAGGGAGAGTGTGACCTGGACAACGACTGACTGGCGATAAATCCAGACAGCGGGGGTTTTTAGAGACTGGGGTAAAGATGCTTTATGGTGGAGGTGTGCTTGCCAAAAACACCTCCTTCTAGCTCCTAGCACAGCAGTGTGTGGCTACTCACACTGTGTGTGTGTGTGTGTGTGTGTGCCTTTATGGTGAAATGACTACTTATGTTTGTAGTGTCCATGTTTCTTGGCTTGGCATAAAATTTTGAGGTAGTGTGTGTGTGTTCACTTCTTAATTGTGTTGTGTGAGACAGGATTTTTTGGTGTATGTGTGTTTGCCCTTTGTGTAGCTGTGTAGACCCAGTAATCAGCTTCCTTCCTGGCTCACTGACCTGACTTGTCTGTGACTCCGGTGTGTTTCTGTGGATGTGTGTATGTATGTGGTCCCATAACATCCGATAACATCTAGGTCGTGTCACACAGCACAGTTCACAGTCATAATAGAGCCGTTCAAATCCCCTTGTTTGTATCAAAACAAATAGCAGCAGTGAACACAATCCTGTATCAAGACGCTGAGAAGAAATCACCTTGGCTTGGCAGGCCCTTGGTGCATTCTGTACAGGAGAATAGTCTGGGCGAGGAACAGCATTGGCCTTTGTTTCCGTGGCAGAGAAGGTCTAACGCCTCCGAGCTCCGGCGCTCACGCTGTGAATTGGGCGGACAGGTGGAACAACGGGTAGGTCGAGAGTCAGTGGTGATTAACGGACAAGCCAGCACCAGCGGAGGGGGGAGGCAGTGCTGGAGTCGACTAGAGGCCGCCATGGATTGATAATCCCTCATTTAAATGAACTCCTGGTTATGGGGGGCGGAGCGGTGGGGGTGGGGTAGGCGAGGGGTGTGGGCGGTGAGGCAGTAGGTGATTAACGCACCGGAGCCATTAACGTCCGCCTCCGGGCACAGCCGGCCGGAGCTTAGCGGACTGTGGCATCTGTTTATTATTATAAACTGACCGGACTGTGTGTGTGTGTGTGTGTGTGTGTGTGTGTGTGTGGATGAACACGCTAACGAGATCACACATGCCAACAATTCCTCTCATCCCTCACCGCGAGTGTAACGAGTGTTATGAAATCATGTCAGGGCCCGCACATGGTTGAAATTCATTAGGTAGGAATCAGCGGCCGTCATAAAATAACCCCCATCCAGACAGAGTTTCTGCAAGGGTGTTTGACTTCTGCTGATTCAGCACAAACTGCTCCCCCCTCTTTCGTTCCCTGTGGTGGCCTACATTATTAACTTGCCATAAAAGTAAAGTCTAACCGCAGACCAAAGAGTGTACTTTTCAACTGAACGCTGGGTTTCGGGCAACTCTATCCGTCAGCTGACTTTACCTGTCCTTGTAAAAATGTGCTATCTGCTGCGGCTGTCAAGGCAATTTCACGTCTCCTATTTCAGTGCAGTCAGTGTTGGAAAGCGCTAGCAGGGAGATGGCGGTGGCGGCAGTGGTTGGATAAGAGAGTGAGTCTCCATGCGGGAGACGCATGTCAAGCCTGACGAGTCAAATGAGCACACAGGCAGTGGCAGCCAGGGGTGAAGAGTGAAGAGCTGAGTGTGACAAATAGGGGCTCCGTTTTTTTCCAACCGAAGGGGACAAGAATTTCCAGACACACACACACACACACACTCTCACATGCATTCTTTGCTCAAATCAGCAGAAACGGACACAGATGGAGCAACTCAAAGACTCCTCGCAAGCAGGAGCACGTTTGTTTGCTGTCTCTGTTTGAACGTCTGAACGTTTTCATCCTGTTCAAGGTGAAGGCCTCACGCGCAACCTCACTGACCTCTCTTCCCACCCCCACACACACACACACGCAGGCACGCACGCACGCACACACGCACACACTCACACACTCACACTTCTGCACACAATCCCACTCCCCAACACATCTCAGTCCGGCCTCTTGCTTTGTAAACAGGAAAAGGAAGGAATGTCAGTGTCAGCCACTTCTCTGTGGATCACATTCACATTCACACACACACACACACACACACACTCACCCACACACACACACACTCACCCACACACACACACACACGCACACACACACACACACACACACACACTCACACACACGCACACACACTGTACACGTACAACCATTTACACACACGCCTGTGTCAGAATGTGTCAGACAGTGCGTGTCCCCGTATGACCCCATACTGCCCCCCTCCCCGCCTCTAAAGCCCCTCTAAAGTGGGTGCTGGGTGCCTGGGTGTTGGGCTTGTTAGTTGTCTGACCGGTCATGTTTGAGCTGCAGTCTGTTTCCTGCCTCAGATGGCAAAGATAGTGGAGTAGTTAGTAGCCAAAACCCTACTGGACTTTTTTACTTTTATCACATTTTGACTATTATTCAAGAAAATTGTACTTGTTCTTCTATCACACACAAAAAGCTTTACTCTCCAAACTATAAGGTTTCTGTAAGGTGCGCTCCCCACACACACACAAAAAAAAAGATTGGCAACAGGAGTCTTTCCTACTAACTTTTCCACTTTATATCTTCTCTTGTTGCTTCATGAGCAGAGTGATTATGATTGACCAAAGGCCTTTTTTGCTGGCAGCGAACTCAGAGAGGGGAGTGTGAGGAGACGACAGGCGTCTGTCTGTGTGTGTGTGTGTGTGTGTGTGTGTGTGTGTGTGTGTGTGTGTGTGTGTGTGTGTGTGTGTGTGTGTGTGTGTGTGTGTGTGTGTGTGTGTGTGTGTGTGTGAGATGCGGAATTCTGATACTTCTCCAACAGCTTTCTTCATTATTCATGTCAGTGTTTGTGCCCTCCCCACCCCTCCTCACCCTGCCTCCGACCAGTCGCTTGGAGATGGATGAAGGAGGAGAGGGATGCAGAACGCTCTCCAACACACACAGGCACACACACACACAAGCACACGCACATACATACACTCACAAGTCCATAAAAGGCTCTGTTCACCATCTCCGCTGCTTTCTATGGAATGTGAAAAATGCAAGGCAATTTTAGGTGAAATAGTGAGTGAGTGAGTGAGTGGAGAGGAGGGGGGAGACAGACTCCCTGGCCCCTTGAGCTTCCAAAGCAAACCCAATCATAGTCACCACATGTTCCCCAGTCCTGCTTGAAACCAGACTTCACTTCATCAGCACGAGCGGACTCTGCGTAAGGACTGATTAGGTGGTCATTTGTACGTTCTCATATCTGGGCATAGAGGGATGGTTAGGAGTAGCGCATTGGCCTGACTTATGTGTGAAGGTGGTTTACTACAGAACGGTGCAGACTAGAGATGGGAGGCTGGTTGTGGCTCCAGTTTGGCACGTGTGATCGGCCTGAACGTCCCCCAGTTCTTTGCGAGGTCAAACAGGAAGCTGCAGACTGAGTGTAATGCTCCCGCTGGGAACAGCTCGGTAACTAAACAAGGACTGTCTGCCTGCAGTCACATCTGTGTGCATGTCTGGTGTGTGTGTGTGTGTGTGTGCGTGCGTGCATGCTTGAGCTTGTCACAGCTGAACCTGTCTGGAAATATCGAGCGACCCAAACGCAGCTACGGGTGACGGAGCACCTATCTGTAGTTATGTTTTAATATGCTCAGTGTGTCACTGGGTGTTTGTATCTGTGGGCTTGGCAGCCGAGCATTTTCGAGTTTTGCCTCATTGGGTGTGTGTTTCTGTGTGTATTTGTGTGTGTGTGAGAGTCTGGCTTATCCCCAGGAGTGCTGATAAATTGTCTAGCAGGAAAGTCTTTGCAAATGATTGCATTCCTCCTTGGCCTTGCACTGCTATTTTTACCCACCCAATGTCTGCGTTACCTTCTTTAGTTCCCTCTGGGCAGTGTGAAACAGGAAACGCTGGTTTGTGTCTGCAAAGGCAACGTCTTTTTCTCTCTCTTTCTTGCTTTCTTTCTCTCTCTTTCTCACCCTCTCCAAACTCTCCCCCTCTTTCCACTATTAGCATTGACGTGGCGTTAGCCGCCCGGCGCGCAGTCAGCGAGACCCAAACACAGCCAGAGATAAAGCGCTGATATTGAGGAAGTGCGCTCCAGAAAAGAAAAACAATCAGGAAATGTGCTCATTGCTGTCAGACCAAGAATTTTTTAACCCTCCCCTGTTTACTGGGAGAGTGGGCCAGTTCCCAAAAAATTCCCCCAAGAACAAACTTGGACGGGAAACACGTTTGAAGACTCCATTTCCTGTTGCTCAAGGTCACAATGCTGGATTACATCAGTACTCCTGGAGGAACACTAAAATAACAATTGACACTAGCAGACGTGAGCATTTGATTATGACAAACAGCATCTGTAACCAGAAAAGGGACTTTATTGTTCATATGGGGGCGAGGGGGGGGGGGTGCGTCTTCTGTCATTCAGTTCAGTTAACATGGGGGAATATACTCAAGTCACAAGACACATAATATAAAATTAACCTCATCCTCAGGTCCTGGACCTCTACCTCCATGAACCAACAGAGGTCAGAAAGACCGGAGTTATCATAGTGATCGGCGTGTTTATCTGTTCCAATGAACGTATTGATCAGTCCTGAAAGCTCCCAAAGAAATCTTTGCACAGCTCACCAATCACTGCTGTCTTTGAGACTCCATGTTGCTGGAAGTTAACAGGTTCCATTGGTTTCATTGCTTCACGTGTGTTGTTTGTTGTTCTCCTCTCTCAGAGTCTGGACGAGCTGGACGATGATGACAACGTGGAGAAGAACCGCCAGCAGGAGGAGGAACTGACGCAGCAGAACACTGTCCAGAACGAGGCCATGTCTTCGGAGCCGACTCCCACTCACCTAGCACAGGTAAGCCAGGTGTTTCTGCTGAGAATTCTCCCTTCGGACAGATCTAGAACCATTGAATAGAACTAGCCATCTGCTGCCTGCTGGGAGGTGCCCCAGTTTGACTGACAGCTTGTTAGAGTCCAGGTCAGCCCAGATGGGAGGGACTTCTACAGTAGTGTGATGTTGCCTCTGTTCTGCCTAGCAGAGGCACTGTTGGCCAGAGAACCGCTCTGAGTGGCATCACCACGGGAACTGGCTGATAAACAACCCATGCTATTCACATCTCTCTCTCTCCCTCTCTCTCTCTCTCTTTCTTTCTTTCTTTCTTTCTTTCTTTCTTTCTCTCTCTCTCTATCTATTTCTCTCTCTCTCTCTCTCTTTCTCTCTCTCTTTCACTATCCATTTCTCTCTCCCTCTCACTTGAGTGATCTTACACACCAAGCAACCCTGGGAGCACAGAAAGAACCTGAATTAAAAAAAATGTCGGCTGATGCCATTTTACAGGTTTCATGAGATTAGAACCTGGCCTTGAGTAAAATATATTATTCAGCAAACATAACATTCAGTGGAGTGTAAAAAAATACATTGAGCTAATATTAATCCTCATCTGAAAATCTGCCCCAGGCTGAATTGAGTTCCCAGTATGGGTTACGTAATGCCTAATCTGAAAGAAGGTCCATCCACTCACAATCCCTCATCTCTTTCCCCAATTAGCTGCATTTACAGCATAGGACGGTAATTTTCCATTAGCACATTGTGTATAAACCGCTGGACAGCGTTTTATTCAAATAAAAAAAATGTATTAACTGCACCCATGCATTAACACTAACTTAGCACTTTAATCACAAAGAAGAATGAAAAACAAAATAAATGCATTCCCATGTAGAGCCTGTCCCTGTGTATTAACCTCATACCTGAAGACATTTTGCAAAATCAATGTATAAACCTCGGCTAATAGACGGAAATTGCTTATGGGCTGGTATTGTAAGAGCCGTACTGGACTGTCCATGTGGCCCATGTGCCAAATCAGGGTTGAATGCAAAGCAGGCCTCAGTGGTGGTGTGGAGGTAACAGCCTTTCCAGTGCCCTGTCTGCAATCAGTCTGCATCTTGTGCAGCAGAGAGATGTGGGCTCTGTAAAATGGCTTGATATTCATCAAAGATTGAATGGTGCTCTATATTCATCCAAGCCTTACTTGTCAAAGACAGCCTTATTTTCCTGAGCAAAAGTAGCTTAGAAGTACATGTAGTGGCGGTTGGAAAATGCATTGTACTACTGTGATATGTTTAAGCATTGGTTCCAACTGTTGCAGTATTATGTCAGTAATTTTTTTAATATACATATATATATACTTTGATGTCATTGCTTCTGAATTCCATAACATAGCACAAGATCTTGTTCTTATCTTGCATCACTGCAGGAAGAGGTCCAGACTTATCAGGTGAGGATGGCTCCCAATGTGTTGCTCAATCAAATCACAATACTTGCTGTATCACAAAGTCTCGCAATTACATCATATCATGGCCCAAATGTCCTGATAGTATCACATCGTTGTCTCTCTGACAATTCCCACCTCTGAAACAGAGCTCATATACAGCTCAGAGATACCCAAACTCTTGTCCACTTATTACAAAACAGCTGCTGTAGGATCTGACCAGTCTAATTGATTCCACTTGTTCCCATCCAAAAGAGCTTCGGCTCCGTGCGACATGTGAGCAGAAAGGAGATGATGTGATTAGGGGTGTGTGGAGTCACTTTTGATTGAGTGGATACTTCTCAGCCGGGGGCGAGGACCGCGTTGCATCTTTGTGTTACATTTCCCTTTCAAGAGATCATCACGGTGCATTCAGCTAGTGTGAAACAGCAGTGCGACACGGTGGGCTTCAAAGGCGGCATTGTAAGTGGTGGAGACACCGTCGACTGCACTCAACTAGGTGGATGTGTGGGCTGCAAAATGACAATGCCACGCGAGTTATATATTTGATTTTTGGAACTCGTGCCTCTGAAAAGACACAGGGAAAGGTGACATATTGCTTCCTGTCATTTTTTAATATGATCCAGTGTTTTATGGTTAAGGGCCTTTAAGGCTTAAAAAATAAACCACTTCACTGCCGCGACTGCGACACTGCTGACTTCCTATTCTAGGTTTACTTTAAGCTGGGTGTCTGTTGTGCATCTAATGCCAAATGTTTAAAGCAGTTTGAAAGCCTTCACATCCTTTCAATTTCTGATGCATGGACTCTTGTAAAGTAATGATCAGGATTACTTTACTCCGTTTT
>NW_027468664.1:18487890-18490760 GCF_046254945.1 Alosa pseudoharengus
AGTGGATGGAAATCACAGTGCTGCTAATTTGGCTTTGGCCCATGTGTTCCTCGTACACTGTGATTCACTGTTATTGAACATTAAAAAAACAAAACATCTCCAATAATACATAATAATGTGATCAATTTGTGTGTCTCCATCTTTGTGTGCTAGATTGGCGTCATAGTGAACAGTGAGCCATTTGTCATCAGTCTGAACCCAAGTGTCCAGTCTTCCTGAGCCATTTGCCATCAGTCTCAACCCAAGTGTCCAGTCGCATATGTGGGAGTGGGGGTTTGGGGGTCCTCCCCCAGAACATTTTTAATTTGTTTGATGTGATTTCCTGTATTCTGGTGCATTTTGGAGATGGCCAATACTAAATTCAATCAGATTCATAGCCTATCCTGATTTGTTGATATTGAGGCAATGATTCCATGCAAAGGCTTGGGTTTCAGGGCCCCCTGACCCCTTGGGCCCCTGGGCCTGGGCCCGGTAGGCCCGTGCAGTAATCCATCCCTGGACACAGAGTGGGAGTGCGGAGTGGGACTGTGTCTTTGTCACACGTCCAACTGTCCCTGGCTCTGAGACGCCACCGCTCCTCTCTCTGGAAGAGCTATGTTTGGCACTGTCCAGTTGTAGCTTCTCCGCTCCTCTGCTGTCACTCACTCCGCAGGTTTTCAGTGCTGGCTCGCACTCTGTTTTAAAAAAAAAAAAAAAAGATTTATTGAGTCTGTGACTAAGTAAAAACAATCCTCAAGACACTGTTTGTGTGTATATCGTGTCTCTCACAGACTAACACAAAAACAGACAGATGTGGAGAGAGGGGGTCCGAATGTAAACCGAGTGAATGAGAACGACGCGGGTGATTGGGCACCCACACACGGGTAGCATTCACCAATCACCGGCCTGCCTCCAACAGCTTTGTACCAATCAGGATCGATGGTTCAGGTGACTGATTGCCCTGATGGGTCTCTTGCTCTCCCCAGCATTGATGCATTGAGCCACTCCACCTCTCTGGGCCAATTGCCATCAGATCAGGCCCAAAGAGAAATCGTGTGTCTCCTGGTGCACGTTCCCATGTGTTAACTTCCCTGTGTTCCCATGTGTTAACTTCCCTGTGTCGCCTTCCTTTCCCTCTCCCTTTCTCCTCCTCTCCCTCTCTCTCCCTTTCTCCCTCTCTCTCCTCCTTTCCCTCTCCCTTTCTCCTCCTCTCCCTCTCTCTCCCTTTCTCCCTCTCTCTCCTCCTCAACCTCTCCCTTTCTCCTCCTCTCCCTCTCTCTCCCTTTCTCCCTCTCTCTCCTCCTCAACCTCTCCCTTTCTCCTCCTCTCCCTCTCTCTCCCTTTCTCCCTCTCTCTCCTCCTCTCCCTCTCCCTCTCCCTTTCTCCCTCTCTCTCCTCCTCTCCCTCTCCCTTTCTCCCTCTCTCTCCTCCTCTCCCTCTCCCTTTCTCCCTCTCTCTCCTCCTCTCCCTCTCCCTTTCTCCCTCTCTCTCCTCCTCTCCCTCTCTCTCCCTTTCTCCCTCTCTCTCCTCCTCAACCTCTCCATTTCTCCCTCTCTCTCCTCCTCTCCCTCTCCCTCTCCCTTTCTCCTTCTCTGCCTCTTCCTCATTCTCTCCCTCTCCTCATCTCTCTCTCTCTCTCTCTCTCTCTCTCTCTCTCCTTATCCTCCCCCTCTCCCACTCTCTTGCTCTCCTCCCTGCTCGCTGTGCATCCTTCCATACATCTCCTTCCCTAAATCTCCCCGTCTCAGCTCCAGGGTGTCATAAACATGGGGACGGCACAGATCCGGCTCTGCCACGCCGCGATGAATGGACACCACTGCAGGGGGTCTTATGCAGAGTAACGAGCATGTGGTGGAGAAACGGAGGGGGGGGGGGGGGGGGGGGGGGAGCCGGGGCAGGGTGGAGGTGGTGGAGGAGTGGAGCTGGTGGTGGTGGTGACAGCAGCCTGATTGATTGGGTGCCATTAGGTGCTGTCTGAGACAGGAGGCTCACCTGCCATTGCCCCTTAAGATGAATATTCATCCTGCCTGGAGAATGGTCTCATTCATTATTTCTTTCCTTTTCTCTCTCTCTTTCTTTCTTTTTTCTCTCTTTTTCAGTCACTCTCTTTGTCTCCCTCCCTCTCTCTTGCTCTCATTCTCTTTCTCTATCTTTCACCCTTTTTCTCTCCCCCTCTCTCTTATTCTTTCTCTGTCTTTCTCTCTCTCTCTCTCTCCTCTCCTCTCTCTTCCTCTCTGAAATGAGCCGGTGGAAGTCACGCGTGTGCGTGTGCGGGGTGTGTGCGGGGCGTGTGTCGGCGGGGTGAGGTAGCGCAGTAGGGCACACCGGGGCGGTGGTGCCGACGCAGCGCTAATGGGAAAATGATGAACGTGCGCGCCCTGCAGTTCAGCCGCTGCTGCACACCAACGCAACACACAGCTCCACTTGTGGCTGGGAGCCTGCGGAAGGCGTTTCAAAGGAAAGCACACACACGCACACACAGACACACACACACACACACACACACTCGCTTTAATACCTTATTTCATATGAAACACACACCCATCACATGCTCACAAACATATTATGCACACATTAAATGAAAGTCCACGCAGATATGCATTCAGAGCATGTGATCTCACACAGGCACACACACAATCACCCACACACATTCACACATTCACACATTCCATACCTAATATTGCAGTTCAGCAGGAGAGCAAGTTCAAGAATGATTACTGCTAACCAGTAGGCTCGCTGCAAACGGCTGCTTCTGTAGAAGAGCTCATAACTCACAGAAATTGTGTTGCGTTGCTGCTGCAACATGAGAAATGTGTGTAGTATACACTCTTTCCCTTAAGGGCAGCGAATGAGTGTTATGGCCGTATGAGAGGAATATATCCAGCTGATGT
>NW_027468664.1:18490957-18495957 GCF_046254945.1 Alosa pseudoharengus
TATGTGTGTGTCTGTTTTGTCTTGCCTTAGAATTGCCACATATTGCAACACTATTTAAATCCTTCTGAGCTGACGGTTAGCTATGAATGTCTGGAGATTCACACGCGATTGTGTATGTGTCTCAGAAAAACTGTACATTTTGGGCAGTCCATTATCCCACCCATTGGCAAATGGGGCTGAAAAGAATTTGGATTTTGCCTTTAATTGTGTTGAGAATGGTATTGCTGTTAAAGTGGCTTCAATTCTGAAGTGCTGTTTTAATTCCGGTCATATTTCGCACTACACATTATATACAATGGTTCTTCTTCTGCTTATAAAAGTGATGATTATTTCCATCGCTATCCAGCCACAGACGGAACATAATCTTTGCACTCAAGGACCTAAATCCATTCCAACGAGTTGAAGTTTCTCTGCAGGCAGAGGATTGGCCAATAGGCCTGAAACTGTGCCTGTCTCCCTGCGTGCATACAGACAGAACAATTAGCCCAGTATTGGCTAGTTCCCTTCTGATCCAGCCAGTAGGCCCATCTGAGCCTCAATCTGGCCATGTGATTATGGCCCTGTCTGATTGGCCAGCTTCGAATGCCTGGGGCTGCTGCTAAGTGGATGCCACCAAGTATCCGAAATAAAGAGATCACCTATTGGGACACACCATTAAGCCACGGTTTTGTCCCAAACCCCCTTATTAACTGTGGAGTCCCTCAGACAGGCAGTAGGTACCTGAGGTATTACAGTTTAATAATCATACTAATCACATAGTCCTGGAGATCTTAGTAGATAGTCTACTCCCGAGGCTGCAGTAGATGTGCCAGGTATTGAACGAGGCCCAGCGTGGTGTGCCTTTAGGGGCTCCTGTTATCCCCTCAGAACGTCAATAGGAATTCAGAAATTATCCGATTTGGCTTCAGTTTGGCTTTAGCCGAAACAGATACGTTCTGCAAGAAAGCCCACAGACACATACAGCTTCATATCAGACTTAGAGATGGTTTGGCATCTCTCTTTTTTTTTGGCTGTCACCCCCCGCCCCCCACTCTATTACCACACCACACCACACCACACCACACCACACTACAGGAGTGCATCATTACTCCCATCTCCTTTCCTGCAGGGTGCTAACAAGCTCTGAGTGATCCAACACACAAACACACACACACACACACACACACACACACACACACACACACACACACACACACACACACACACACACGCACACACACACACTCACACACTTACACACACACAGCCCGGACAGCTCGACTCCGCAAAAGGTCTGCAAAAGCAGGGCGGCTGGTAGAGGTTTTTTGGGTAGAGGGAGCCGGAGAGTGTGTGTGTGTGTGTGTGTGTGTGTGTGTGTGTGTGTGTGTGTGTGTGTGTGTGTGTGTGTGTGTGTTAGAGCGGGGGTGGGGAGGTGGGGATCAGAGGGACTGATACTCGCCAGCCATGATCTCAAGCACCACA
The DNA here is from genome assembly GCF_046254945.1 of Alosa pseudoharengus. NCBI lineage: Eukaryota > Metazoa > Chordata > Actinopteri > Clupeiformes > Clupeidae > Alosa > Alosa pseudoharengus. Next base: position 18,492,419 of record NW_027468664.1, read on the forward strand.
CTAAGCATTTCCGAGAGCCTTGTCTTCCCAGCAGCAGCAGCCAGCCACTGCTGTGTCTGAAACCTGGACAGCGTCAGCAGTGGATGGAGTTAGTAAACACCACAGACGGGAACACCTCAAAGAGACACCGTCCTCACACACACAGACACACACACACACACACACACACACTCTCTCATACACACACACTCAACTTTGTGACTCTCCAGGAGTCGGTGCTCATTAGGAGTTAGCAACACGACACTCGGCTGGGCCTCCACCTCGGGCGATATAAAGTTGTGAAAGAGCCACTGTTTTCAGGAGTTTGATTGGGGTGTGTGTGTGGGGGGGGGGGGGTGTCGAAGAAAGGGACTGATGTGACTTGAGTGGGTTATCTTCCTGACACTGGCTTTGTGGGGTTATTACATTGTGTGTTTCTCAGCTGGAATTTGTATTGATCTCCCCACCAACACTTTATCTTGGCCTTAAAGCTGTTAAGTTCTTATTTTTCTTTTTTTTGTTTTTTTTACTGCAGTGAGGCTTTGGCTTTTTGATATTCTCCCAGCGTTGTCCAACACTTGTCCATGTCAAACATTTGTACAGCTCGGGTTCCTTTAGTCTTCTGGCAAACGGAGGGTATTCAGAATTGGGGCTGTTCTCTCCGGTTTAAGACCTGCTGCAACACTAAGACCTGTTTACACAGGTGTTTTAAGACCCAAAGCCAATCAGCTTGTCCTCCATCAGCCAGCTTGTTCTGTCCATCCCTCTCTTCTTCTTGTTTCCATTCTCTCTCATTTTCCAAGAACCTTTTTATTTACTGTCTTTTTTTACTGAAATATATGCAGACATCAGTCTCCAACAATGCAGTGGGCCTACGGCAGCCCAATAATTTGATTCCCAGAGAGGGTTATCGACTCTGAGGAATAGGACGACAGGGAGTTTTAGCTCCAAGTTCACATGGCCTGGTAATTACTGAAGTAAAGCCGTCAGGAAATAAGTTCCATATGAATATTCCCACTTTGCTGTGAGTCAGAAGAAAGAAAAAGGAGTGAAAATTACTCAGAAGGAGAGAGAGAGGGAGAGAGAGAGAGAAGGAGAGAGGGAGGGATTGAGAGACGGAGATGTGAGCGAAGAATGGAAGGTGTTCTTTGTGTTCTTGCCTGAGGCTTTGTACCAACGGCTACTGATGGAGGGAAAGGTGTTTCCACACTGTGAGCTGAAGTTAAAAATGGGTTCATTCAACTTCAAAGCAAAATTAAGTTTCCCCCTCCATTTAAGTGAATAACTGAACAGACTCCTGCTTCTCTGAAGCGTGTCAATATCTAGACCTGCTGCTAAATATTAAAGCCTGCTGTGAATAGGTGCATTTAAATGCCTCACAATTATTTGAGCGAGGCGTATCTGAATAGTCAGTGATGTAGCCTGTTTGGAGAGAAGGTGTAAAGACCTGTTCATTTCACATCCCCTGATTTAGCCTGGCCATTAGAGCTCTTTATGGCCGAGCCTTTGACGCGTGTGTTTGTGTGTGTGAGTAAGTAAGTGCGTCAGTGTGAGTGTGACTATAATGTACTACTTCTGAGTTGTATTGTCTACTAACATTAACAGTGGGCACCGGTGACACAGTCCTATTTTCTTTCCTTAGCCTTGGTTGTGACCATCATGATGCAGTGTAAGACGGTGTGTGCCCTCTGATCATCATCTGACATGATTACTCTTTTTCTCTCTCTCCCTCTATCTCCCTCTCCCTCTCTCTCTCTCTCTCTAGCTCTAGCTCGACAGGCCCGGGTTCTGAAGAGGAGACGGGCGGTAACAGGCAGCGCCAGGGTTACGGTCGCCATGGCAGAGAGAGCAGCGCTGGAGGCCCTGGTGGCCTGGAGAGGAGACTTGAGGAGCTGGAGAAGGTATTACAGTAATTTCCCGTGTATTGAGTATAAACCACAGGACAATGTTTTATGCTAATTAAAAAAGCAAAACAATGTATTAACTGCACTCGTGCATTAACCACGGTGCCAAATGGTCCAATGGATCAGAATCAGACGGAAAATGGAGAAATGCATTCACATGTATAGCCTGCCCTCGTGTATTAACCCTAATAGCTTCAGATATTTGGCACAATCAATGTATTAACCTTGGTTAATAGTCGGGAAATTACGGCATAAGAACAGCACGTCTGTTTACTACACTACCTGTAGTGTATCCAGTCTAGGTTGCTAACACTGTACAACTGTAACTATAGCAACTGGACTCAACTGAGAAGGTACAATGAAGGTGTACACAAGGTGTAATGTTATTTAATGTCATTTACATTTCACATATGCACATATTACATATGCACATGGAATGCGTTTGATGTGCTTCATACTTGCTGTCACACATGTGTGTTGCCATGCTTTCAGATTAAATCTGTAAAGGACCTATATATTTTACTGCATCAGTTCTAAACTGAAAGCTTTTTCAAGGGAGATTTTCACTGAATTCCTCTTAGTCTAGGCTAAATCCATATATGCAAACTGACCCTTCCAGCAGGCTTGTGCAAAATTCCAGAATTGAATTGAAACTGGCTCTTAAATTTCAATTCAATTCTTGAATTTCATTTGCATTTCAATTATTTTTAATTATTAATTATTTTCCATATATGCAAACTGGCCCTTCCAGTGTAATGTCATATGATTGTTTGTAACTTGGAGAAAAGTGGGAATAATAAAGTGTAACTGTTTAAAGGTCTGTCTGTCTTTCACCACCCTACAGTCACTGTTTTTAACACATGGGGTCTGACTGCTTAATACATTTTCCAAGAAAGAGTCTAAACACACCTAATCAGTCCTTGTCATGAAACATTATGAGATGGCACACAGTGACGTATGTAAAGAAAGGAAATCCCTGTTAATGTATAGCTATGTCCAAGCAGAGCTGGTCTGTGTGATGGTAGATCTGATCTCTAATCCTCAAGAGGAAGCTTAGGCAGGGGCTACATGTGTAATATGGCCTTTGAGTTATGTTTGGAAACGCTCCTGGACCCAGTGATTCATCATGTTAAGCCTGTCTCATCACCCGCACGGAGCTCTGGTACTATGTGTGTGAGAGAGAGAGAGCAAGGCCCAGGGAAAGTGCGGTGTCCTTGGGTAGTGAGGAGTCTTGAATAGGGTGAGTGTGGAGGATCATCTGTGATGAGTTCCTTAAGCAAGAGGAGCAGGGCTGTTACAAAGGGTCTTCATCAGTGCCTGCATCAGAGAGACTTTTATTTTGAACAAGGGAGGCAAAGGATACGTTTCTATAAAGGCTGCGTCATTTTCTTTCAAATGTACTTGCCCATGACTCACTCTCTTCTTCTTCTTCTTCTTCTTCTTTTTCTTCTTCTTCTTCTCTCTTTCTCTCTCTCTCTTTTTTTCTCTCATTGCCTTCACCCTCATCTTTTCACCCATCTGAAATCAGGAAAGTTTCATTCTGAGCTGCAATAACTTGGGTGCTCAGCCAAAGATGACCTTTATTGAGCAGACTTTATGCTCTCACCTCTCTTATGAAGCATGCAGAGCGCACTTTTCAGTATTAAATGTCACATA
>NW_027468664.1:18498457-18558457 GCF_046254945.1 Alosa pseudoharengus
TCAAATAATTTATTTCATTAAGACAATACCGCTCACTTGTCATTTCAAATTTATTTTCTATGCACCTAATCTCTTTGTGTGTGTGTGTGTGTGTGTGTGTGTGTGTGTGCGCATGTGCATGTGTCTGTCTGTGTGTCACCGCAGGTATTGGGTAGTCTCTCACAGCTGTGTCCCGCGAAGCCGGCAACTAAATAGAAACGATTGCCAAATTACCACCTCGCTATCTCCCGGCAATCAGCCTGATATTGTGGTGCCGTTTCAAGGATAAGCAGGAGATTACAATTATCCCCCACTTGGAGTTACTCTTGCGCAGGTTTCTCCCAAAAGCACTCTCTGCTTCCCAACCCCTCGCGGCTGCCTCTGCCTCTGAATTGGATCTGATTGGTATTTGATAAACACTTTAAATTCAGGACGGGCTGTAGCAAGGGAGGCTTTATTTGTGTGTGTGTGTGTGTGTGTGTGTGTGTGTGTGTGTGTGTGTGCGTGCGCGTGTGCGTGTGCGTGTGCGTGTGCGTGTGCGGTGCATATACTTCCATGTCTCTGACACTGTGGTGAGCGAGACAGAGGGACAGGGATAGATTGTGGTTTTGTGGTTCTCTCCCCTCATCTCTTTGACTTAAACCAGCTGCTGTAACTGCTAGTTCTCTGACCGATAGTCCTCCCATAGAACCCCTTACAACCTACACCAATCAAATAGCCCCATTTAGATGAGCACACCACACAGAGGCTTTGTCCTCTTTGGTGAAGGACACATGTGATGAAGGACACATGTTTTCAAGCTTTGCCACTGCATAGCCTACTGACGTAAAGGATTTTTTGTTCGAGCAAAATTAGCTCCACACCATCAGAGCGATCATTTCTTTTTATTGCTTGATCCTGAGGGGCCGCTTACACAAAATGGTCTCTAATCTCTCTCAGATGCCACATGGTGTTGTGCCCTATGGACTCAAACTTTTGAGGAATCATGTTCTCCTTTTTGCAGTTCCAGAATCCAGACTTCATACTTCTGGGTCTCAGAGTGCACTTCCCCCCGGACCTTCCACAAGTATTCTCTCTCAAGTATTTATACATCAAAAGGATTTTTCTTTATTCTCTGAGATGCTGCCCCCCCCCCCCTCTCTCCCTCCCGTTGCCCTAGACGATATTCACTTTCTGCCCTTTCTTGAGGGCTTTACAGAGCATTGGCTTTTGGCCCGAACAATGAGGGCGAGTCCGAGAACGGCTGTGCTTCTGTTTTTCCTCGCTCGGCGAGGTTGCCAGGGCTGCGATGGGAGGCCACCTGGGTCCGTCGGCTCATAGAACACGCAGCGATCCAGTAGACCCGGCGTTCTGAGAGCTGGCAAACAAACTTTCCCATCAGGGCGCCCGCTTCTGTCCCGACGCGGGGTCAACAGTCGGTTCCCCGTCTGCTGTTCCAGCTTGAGGGGAATCCTAACGGGAGGTGATGAAAAAGTTCTCATGTCCAAGACGAGGGAAAACGATCCTCTGAACGAGGCTTTTGTCTGACTATTGTTCCGATCATAGTCCAAAGACAATACCCAACTCGCTGGCAACTGCCAAGAAACAGGAACTGGCCAGTGCTGGTCAGTAGGCGCAGTTCTCTTCAGTTTACCAGAAGTACTGCTCTGGGTTTGTTTTTGGTCCTGTTGTTGCACATCTATGCAAAATTATTGCATGATTATTAATGAGCTCCTGAGATCAAAAAGCTTTGATGAAGCACAAAGACTGCAGTGTTAGCATCAGGGTAAAAAACACATCAGAAACAATCATGGTAGTCATTATATCCAAACCTCTTTGGGAGGTTTTTCCATTGCATTATGGGATTGTGGAAGATTGCAGAGGGTTCACATCTGTCCTGAGACTGTAAAATTAGACTTTGATCATTTGCTTTGGATCAAACTCTTTAGAGGAGGACCGTTACCTGGCACTATTTGGTCTGAGAGTCATCTTGGATTTCATCACAAGGGAAGGAGTATCTACCTGTAAACGAGTTGCAGACAGCACATATTTTTATCGAGCAAGAAAATCTGCTTATGTGAGGAAAAGTACAACTAGATAAATGGACTCGATGAACTTTGGGATTGAATACCTATTTTAAATCCAAAAGAATAACAAGTTCTTCTTTGTTTCCCAGAGGTCCAACTCAGGTCTTTTTTGACCTGCCTCACTAGAGCAGGCAGCCATTAGCTGTTAAATGAACAGTGTGAACTGCGCTGTTGGGGCCCATGGCAGACATTAATGTCTCCTCGTCACCACCCCCTCTCGGCTGCGACCTTCACAACCTCCGTTGTTTGACTTACAGGCCGTCTTTTCCCTTTTAAGTTTCCCCGACAAGCGTTGCGTGGCTGATTTGGATGATGGCCTGTCGTGTCCATTAGTGATGGAGCCACCCGAAAATGAGAATTGTCACTTTAGTGTGAGACTTTGATGAGTTGGAGGGTGGAGGAGGGCATGAGGGAGGAATGGTGGGTTGGGGGGGGGGGCAGAGGGACACGTCATTTGTGTCTAATTAAAACAGTTGATGTTTAATTTGTTATTATCAAGCCTGTTTTTCTAAAGAGGAAGACCCAGTTAGTTCGGAGGCATTATCTATCTGAGCAGATAATGTTCATCCGAAGAAATTTACCAAAATGCAGAGACCACACTCCGAAATTCTCCGAAACACTCCGAAAGACTCACTGCGAATCTTCAGTGACCCGTCACAAATCCAATTTCCTAATCAACTGCATTAATTAAAACGCTGCATGTCATTTGTGATATCTCGTGTGACAGAGAGGTGTGTGTGTTATACAGTGTCGCTCCGTGTGCTTAGCATTCGAGTTACCCTCGTGGTAAGTCAACCAAGCACAGGGACGATCATCTCTGAAATAACCTTCAGCGCTCGTTTAAAGGTCACACAATTCAGCATGGAACACAATGGTGATTTGCGTTATATCCTCTCCTGTAGTGACTAAGTGAAGGTCTGAGTCTATTGTTGTCATTTTAGGAAAGAACATCTTTTTTGAAGTATCACTAGATATGCACACACAACACATCAGCAAGTTCCATCATAGCCAGACTACGATTAGCTAGTATGTTGGGGGGGTCATGCAGGGAGGTTTTGCCTACGGTACATGTAGGTCTGACTACTGCATAGCATGTCCAGGGATTTGTAAAGACAGCAAAAGCACAACAGATAAATGACAAAGAACTCGACTGTGACACATGTGTCTGTTTTGTGTTTTGCTGCTGTTCTGAAAATAAGTTCAGTGGTATTTCCTTGAGTGCTGGTTGTTCCTCTTTTGTCATAGCTTAGGATAGGGACATAAACTGATAACAATGTGAATTTGCCCAAGAACTGCACCAAAATTAATTACTAATTAATTAGTATGTTTTACCTAAGAAAATGCATGTTAAAGTGCGAGTAACCCAATTTTGTAAAACGCCCCTGTCAGTGAAACATATTTATTCTTTTGCCCTGCTCTGTGAACCAAAAGACAACGATTTTATAGTCAAAATATTGTGGTTGATGGTAAGGTGCCACCTTTGAAAGCTTTAACATTTCTGGCTAGCATAGATTTTAAAAACCTTCTCTAAAATATAATTGTTGCTAAGCTTGTAATAGTTCCATATTGATCTCCCATATCTTCTACTATAGCATACCATGTTCTGGCCATTAAATAGCCTTAGGTGCTGATATGGATTTAAATTATACACACAGACAAACAAACAGTGCGAGCAACAGTTGTAAACGTGTGTCCTCTGTGCCTGTGCAGGATCTGGATGACATCGAGGACGAGAACGAGCAGTTAAAGCAGGAGAATAAAACTCTGCTGAAGGTGGTGGGCCAGCTGACGAGGTAGAGTCCCGGGGCGGCCTGAAGAAAGGATGAAAAAGAAGAGAGAAGACGCATCTGGATTGTCTGTTTGGCCTCGCAGGAGTAAGGGGAAAGGAAAAGCCTGTGTGCTCAATGTTGGTGGGATGGTGGGCAACTTTGGCTGGGGCAGAGGTCAGCGTCCTGTTTTATTGTCTTTTTTGTTGTTGTTTGTTTGTTTGTTAGTTAGTTAGTTAGTTAGTTAGTTAGGTAGTTATTCAGCTTTAGTGTCACGTGAGGATCCCTGTTCCCTTACACATCTGAAGCGGCCGCCTGACATGAACGGCACTTGTAGAGCTTGCAGGCTGGCACCGCAATGCATTTTGGGTTATAAAGGTCCTCTTGCAAAATCGGATGGGGCAACTATAGTCTGGCAACACTATTTAATGTAAATGTTTTGTACATAGGCTTTTTTTGTTTTTTTGATAAAGCTGAAAAAGGAAATTAAATTGAATGTATAATGTTTTGCACCACCAAGTGCTAGCTCCAAGGGCTTATGACCTTTATCATGAGTGGCACGTGACCAACTCTGAATCACCCAAGGCAATGGGCAGCAGACATTGAAGGTTAGCCATGGCATTGTTCTCCCACAATTTAGGCATGTTTGAAGCCCTCCACTGATGGCGGTAGCCAAAAATAAAAACCTCAAGGCCCGTAGGGGTGAGCCTGTGCCATTAAGACCAAATCCGAGGCAAAATCGCTGCTTCCATCAGCCAAAGTGGAAATAATGTCCTGCACATTTTGTGTGTCTGCTCTGAAAAAATATGTCAGGGTCATCTCCCTGGGGGAAGCAAAAGTTTCATTCTTTCTGGTAATTTTTTCTCAAAAGTCCATTTGTCTTTGTTCAATCAATTGTTTGATTAAAGATGAATTGAAACATGACACATAAACAAATGAAATACTTAAAGTATATCCCATTAAGAATCATGTAAGCATTGAAGAAGCAATCATGTTGGTGGCTACAGGTTATATTTTGTGTCATAGAGATATTATCAATGTTATAATTCATGACGTTTACAAAACTTATTTTACTTCAGTATCAGTAGAGGTAGCTCTTCATGATGCAAGGTGAGCAAGAAAATATAGAATAGGCTGCTGCAGTGCATTTTCATTTTGTATATTATTCTTTAACCAAATCAGCAAAAAAAAAGTACCAACGTGCTTAACGCCATGCCTTATCAAGAGCATCTCATTCAGCAGCGGGCTGTCTTAACATTACTCCAAATAGCAGTGTGCGAACACAGCCAAGCACAGTGGGGTCTATGACTCACCGACTGCATTTCGGTGGTTTGGGTGTCCACGCCAGAGCTCGTCAAGCACAGCACATCTCCAGCTTTGAACATACGTACTCAGTGATGCTGAAATGGAGCAGGAATGGGGAAGGTGGGGGGGGTGAGATTAAGACTAAACAAGGAGAGAAGGATGGGAGGTTTTTTGGTCTGGGGAGGGAGGGAGGGAGGGGAGAAGGGGGACCTGGGTAATGGCTGAGGTCCAATCCACTTCGCACTTCTACTCTCTCTTTCCCTCTCTCTCTTTCTCTCCCTCTCTCTCTCTCTCATTCATTCCCTTGTTGTGCATGTACAGAAGATGAAGTCATTTAATAAAAGTTTGATTCTCTCTCTTCTCGCGCCCTCGTTTGTGTTCATTAAGGCTAATTTGATGTGATGATGCCATGGCGATGAGGCGGTAATGTAATGTGACGGCCGGCAGTGAGGCCTCGCTGTCGAACGCGCAACAATCTCGGTACTCAAACTAGGTGTACAAGCCACTGTGTCTGTATGTGTGTGTGTGTGTGTGTTGTGTGTGTTTTTGATAGAGTGTGTCCATGTGTGGGTAAGCAAATGTGGTTGTCAGTAACCATTCTGCGAGAGGTTGTACGTGATTGAGAAAGACTATGAAGTATGTGTTTGTGTGTGTGTGCGCGTGTGTGTATATATCTGTGGCCCTCTCCGACCCCCCCGCTCCCCCACCTACCTGTCAACCACATCACTGCCAGTCCCTTCACGAGGGACTCTGTAGTATCTGCGTCGAGGCGTCTCCATCACATCGTGACGGCCTCCTAATAAAGTGGCTGCGGCGCTGGTCATTAGTATCCCGGCGCCTGGAGACGGAGGCACACGCAGATGGCCTTCCCCAGCGCCCCCCTCCCTCTCTCCTAATGCTCAGGTAATTGCTTCATCCTCCTTCAGCGGCTCCAGGACAGTCAGTTCCCACCACTCACTTTGGCCTTTTGTATTTGCATTTTTATTGAACGGCTTTGGAACTTAACTTTTCTGATTTGTTTCCCTGCTGCCCAGATCTAAAGCATTCCAGTTAACCCTTCCATTGTTTGTTTTAGTCCTGTCTGGTTTCTCCTCACCTTTCATTCACCGTTCTCTTTCAGCTGTTTGCCAGATATTTGGAGAACAAAGTTTTGAATGACGTGTGTGTGTGTGTGTGTGTGTGTGTGTGTGTGTACACGATAGTCTGGGTGGGATAAGAAGTCCAACCATCCCAGGAATGTCCCCTTCCATCCCCTTGAGATGCACACACTCCCTGACCTTAATAGACACCCCTGCACTGGACCCTCCATGCCCCTGGACGCACATAGACAGCCCTCTCTCTAAAACACCATATCCGGCACTAAAAGCTTACAGGCTGCCCCCAAAACATCCCTTAAGGAAGTAGGGTGCTTGTCCAGAAGCCTACCTAGTCACAAATCTCTCAACCAATGTCAAAGTTTTGTACATCGTCGTTAAAAATGGGAAAACCTAATTATAAATTTGAGGCACATATGTAAAGTTTTAGACTAGGCTAAGTTATACTCTTGAATGGGTGTTCTGTTGGAGAAGTTAATAGTAGTGCATGTACAGAATGTTAAGGCCTCGCTTGGAATGAATGTAATATTTCTTAGTCATGACTCTCAAACAGACCTTGAAGATTCACTTTCAGATGGGGCGTCTGGCAGGAAATTGATACGGACGTAATAGTCTGAAATGGCCGGAGCCACGTCCAGCCGAATGCATTTGATTCTGTGGAGCTGATAAAAAAAACAAAACTCTTATCTTGCTCTAGAAGGAGCCCATATGTCATTATCTTGGGTTTCATGAGCCCGGTCCCAAGCTTCAATCTAGCTTATCTCTCTACTCATCTCTGCTGCCCAGTGGCAGCCAGAAAGCACTCTCAAGATGGAGGATGCGGGCAAAATATATAAATTATACCATCATTGTGTAGTTTTCCCCCCTCTTGCAGACATGATAATAAATCAGCAGGAAGCCAGAGTGCCAGGTTTCAAAATGTACTATCTCTTGTTGACCATGGATGCCTTATGAAGATGTTAAGTGGCAATTTCATACATGGTACGAAAAGGGCTTTAACCCCTACCTACAGCTGCTGTTACATGTTACATGAGATTTTCAGAGGATTGTGAGAGGTGGTGGTCCACATCCCAGGTGCAGGACAGAAAAACTGTCTCATGACCTATATCATGACAGCTACCTGTGTTTGCTAGTGAATCTGAACAAGTCTGAAAGCTTGAAACGTTATCCAGCCAAGTATGACAAAATAAAACACAAGAAAAGAAAAAAAATCAATAAGTGTGCAGACTGCTAAATTATTTCTTATTTTCAAAGAGGATAACAAGAAATGAAATGCTTTATGATAGCCATATTGTTTAGCTGCAGTCATAATACAGCTGTGTAATATTACATGGCACCTTCATGCCTTCATGGTTTTGGGAAGGCGGCAAGTGGCTACAATAACATTCCTTCCATCCCTCCCTCTCTACGTTGCTGCGCTTGCCACAAAGGTCAGACTTCCACAAATGTCAATGTCATTTATCAACACTGACCCCACCAGGCTTCCCTCTCCTGTCACAGCGCCAGCGACGCGGCTATCTCGATTCTCGCCCACAAACCTCTCACCGAGCACTCTGCAGCAGGCCTAAAAATAGAGCAGGCCACTTCCTTGCCTATCGGTTTTCCCTCCACATGCTTGCCCTTTGTCATATTGATAGCTCCTTGAAGAAGCCCCTGCCGAGCATCAGGGGTGGTGAGATGAAGGTGCTTTGTCCCTGAATGTATGCCCCCTAGTGGGACTCGGCGGTACTGTCAGAGAGCGGGACATCAGTGTGGTTAATCATCTGTAATAATGCATGTTCCCAAGATGGCTTCAGATTTAGATCTGCAGCATTGGACACTTTTGATACAGCCATTAGGAGGTGTGAGAGGGGGCAGAGAGACAGTAGAAATGTTGGGCACAAGACTGGGCATCCCACCTGTCATTGTCTTATCCCTTCCAGCAAAAGAGGACAATATATTACTTTTATTCTCTAATATATCCCAATCCAGCTCAGAGGCCTCTGTAACCTATGTATGTTCCTTATGGCCTTCTTTTCTGTTTACTTGGCCATATGCTTCATGTCAGAAACAGAACATCAACTGCACACACTGCAGTGTGGTTTATATTACGCTACTAATGTGTAGTGAGACCTCTTCACATGAGAAATAAACCTTTTGAGGTTTGATTGTAAACAAATGTTGTGTTCAAAGGTCGTCCCATCTCAGCTGAACCCTAAACTGAGAGAACCATAGACAGTCTAAAGAGAGAACAGATAAAAGAGTAAATGGGGTGCTGCATCCCAGCCTTCCCAAGAAGTAATTTAGTCCAAGAAAGCACTGGGTCGTTTTTCTGTATCAACAGGAAATAAAACATTTTTATTGAACATTTGTGTATATGAAGTTATATAACAACAGTCAGAAAACTCCACAGAGTGAATCACTACACAAAGTGAAACAAAATTGTAAAACACCTCGCCAAAAATGAAGGTATACACAGCAATATAATTGTCAGCTCACAGTCGTCGCGAGCGATATGGCAGGAAAAAACACTCCGAACAGATCTACAAGATTACAGAGAAACTTTCCACGCACAAAAATACTCAAGCAGGCAGTTGATATACACAAAGGCAACTAGGATCTTTCTACAGCATCAAGATTCTACTTCTTTACACAGCTCTTCCTCGTGTAGCGCCTGACCCACGGCACGGATCTGGCCTTGATCTGGCGTGGATGCGGCACACCTGCGCCAGATCCGTTCTGTAGTCAGCTGCTAATCGGGGGGTTGTCTTCAAAAGTTTAGTGTGGCTTTTTTGTTTGTGTTGCTGTCGCAAGTCCTCAGCGAGAATTTCAGAGTTCTAAAAGTCGCACAGCAAGTACTCAGGGATCTGTGGAGAGGGGATTTTCATCACGTACTGTAGCGTGCATGCTTTGGTTAGCAACAGCTAGGGTAGCATTGTTACTGCAGCGCAGGTCATGGCTTTTTTGGAGATACTACACTACACCCCGTGCAGTCTAAAATGCCACCTGCAATACTGCCTTTCTTTACCTATCCTGGGTGCATTGGACTCTGTTTCTGATTTCAAATCCTTGTGCACTTTTAAAGAAAGCATACTTAAAATTCGGGATCTGTTATTAATTGAACATATGCTAAAAAAAAAAAAAAACACTTCAGATTTGTCATATGAGAGGCATTTCAAATTGGGTATGCCAGTGAAAGAGCATTTCGGTCTTTCTAAATGCCTGGAATGTCTGTGGGGGTCAGCTAATTACCAATGGTAAACAGCAGGATTGGAAATATAAACAAAACACATTAATCATATTTATTGCAACAATAAATTAAATCTTCAATTCAATTTGGTCCCACAACAAAGGTAAAATCTAAATACACAGTTTAAAGTATACATTCTGAGTTTAAGAAATTAATTATAAATTAAAATAAAAAATAAATACTCTCGATGGGGCACCAAAATAACAATAACCAGAGAGTACCAATATGAACCATAATAATAACAACAATAATTAAATATACTCAATCATATCTATACTATATAAGATGGGATTCATGATAACAAGGTTGACAAATGTTATACAGTATATCTGTCATATACTGACTTGAATAAATTATATTTGGAGAAATATAAAAAATATATGTACACATATATGTTTCGGTTTGGATGGATGGGGGGTTGTCTTTTTGACATTTTTTTTCTTCTGATTTTGGCATGTTCCATTGTCTTTCCGAATGTTGGATCTATATGGACAAAAAAATTTAACCAGGGTAAGGGAGGGAACCTGAACAGAAGGTCCAATCTACACAGAATCTACATGTGCTGTCCTAACCAATTCACTGGTAAGGAATACCTCTGATACAACAATTTTTTTTTTTTTTTTGCTTTTATATTTTACTTTTTTACCTCAGGCAACACCACCCATGTAACACTATGGGATGAACAAACAAGTATTGCACAGTGCTCAATGAAATGTTATGTGAGTCTACCTGCTCACGAAAAGAAAACGCTCCTCTCTTCCCTAGCGCGCACAGCTCCGGCAAATTACCCGATTGGTCCACAGTTAGAAGAGACTGACGATGCTGCTCTGCTCTGCACACTCTCACTTGGCATGTAGAAGGGGCGCGAATGGCAGTTACGACATCACTACATAACGAACTGGGCTACCTACTGAGAAAGTCTACATCTCTACGCACACACGGCAGTCACAGTGATACACCAAGCAGTCCTCGGAGAACGTTATGGAATGACAAATAGCTTCTTTTCTTTTTGTAATAGTGCTATCAACTACACAATAACATTGAAAACATTTAGAAACTCCTCCTGAAGCTAGTATCTAGTATACACAAGAGGTTCCTCCAAGATAAGAGACATGGTTTTGATGGATTAACTTCTTTTGTTTTTTCCCCCTACATGTCCTCCTCCTGTAAGACTGATTTTAAAGGACATATGGACTCATGTTATCTATACAGACCATTAACTTTTACGGTTACTTATTCAAATTCTCATATGTTGTCATATATTCGGCCAACACTATGAAACCCTTTAGCGACCCACAGGGAGGTCACTGTCGATCCTCTGTGCATCAGCGATAAAATAAGAATGTGCAACTAGAGCTTTGGGCGGCGACTGCCCCAGCTCCTTGCGATCCCGTGTCCCGAAAGAAACAAAGTCGACAATTTTCACAATCTGAATGGTGTTCGGTAACAGGCTAACGCCGTTTGAAAGACATTACAGTGCAAAAACAGTAGCCACAAGAGAAAGAAGATTGGCAGTAAATCATGGCTAGCTCTATTGTCACTGTGAGAAGGCAACAGAAAGCAAAGACTGCTAGTTAGGGCACGGTTGCGGCCAAAAGACATTGTTCCCGATGAACCAAAGCTACGACCACTATTGTGGACTGTGCATGAAGAGAGGGTCGATGTACATTTGTTGCCTCCCTGAAAAAAATGGCAGTGTTGATAAACTCGCTTCCCTTTTCTGTCAGCGCGGTTTGCAAACTGACCGCACCGATTACGATCGTTTGTTAAAATTCAACTTTAACAATGTTTAAACGTGCATTACTGTTTAAACGCTCGCTCCCTACTCTTGATTCTCATTTAATTTGAAGGCAAGGAGGTCTTCCATCGAGACACCCCCTGGTGTTAATAGTCCTCCCCCCATCCCAGCCATTAGCAAAGATTGTAAAAAAAATCATGCAGTTACCAAAAATATTCCGACGTTGACTAAAAATATCTGTTTTAAAGCTAGAGTCAAAATCCCTTGCTCCGTAACAGGAGACTGAACTCCGTAATCCTGAACGTAATATTTCCAACAAGGCTAGTAAAAGTAAGCAGTTAACACAAAAACACTGTTAATCAAGCTTCAAGGACACAATGGCTACGGCTTGTGACTACTTATGATGCGATTGGTCTCCAGAAGGGTATCTGTGGAATAGACGTTTGGGTTTAAAGCAGACCAGTCTGAAGTGAGGGGACATTCGAAGGACAACATGGTCTTGATTGGTCTTCAAATGAGGACCTATTTCACTTAAAACATAATTGTCTGCATCACCGTGTGAAGCCCTGACCAAATGAGAAACCAAAACAAAATGAAGGCTGGTCAGTTCGCATCTACTTATAAATTCAGCAAAACGCATAGGTCCTCATATGGACAAACCAGTACAAAAAGTTATAAGAAATCATGTGCTTGTATAATATCCAGCAGCATTTATGTTTTTTTTATCCCCCCCACTGAACCATATTAGTTAATGGCCTACTTTTTTCGTTATGATTTCTTGTATATTGTTTAGGTTTACTTGTGTACATTTTTTTTTAGTTCATCAAATGAACCCTACATCTGACACCGTCCTTTACATTGTGAGTATACTGTACTTCCACTAGCATCTTGCAGGTTGGAATTTTATACATCTTGTTTTTCTGGAATGCAATAAGGTAGAATTTTTAAATCCTGTAATATATATCGTCTCTCCTATATCTGCATTTACATAATTTAAAATAGAACATCTTATTAAAAACATCAAGATATACACAGATTAGGAAACAGGTAACAACATACAAACACATAAACTAGAAATCATTTTTGTCTGCATACTGATATATACAACTGTGGTACAATAAATTCTTTCAGTCATGCGCTATCTATACAGATCATATTGCTTAAAAGAAGGGGGCATTTGGTTGGGGGGGGGGGGGGTAAGATTATGGCAACTGACCAACAGAGGCGCCAGTGGAGGGTGTGTGGAATTAATTTTGAGGGGAACCTGACAGAAACACAAACCCCAGAGGGGATCATGGGAGGTGGCGGGGTGAACGAACTATCAACAATTATAAAAGAAGGTGACATTTTTTCATTATTAACTTTCCGTAAGACGATTAATAAATGGCGGATGACAGTGAATGGACCCTTATATCACTGAGGTATTTACATACACACTGGCTATAGAGCACTACATATTGGGTGTGCCACCCCTTACACACACCACCAGAACTCTTATTTCTTGGAGGACAGTTGGGCGTCCACTTCCTCCTCGGGTTTCAGAACGTGCCACTGGGCGATGGGTCTTCGTGGATTGGCCAGCATATCTGACCAATGGCGAAGCTCCGTGCCCGAGCTGTTGAGGCCCACAAAGACTTTGCCGATGGCGTCGTTCTTACCGATCTTGTCATAGTCCAGAACGGTTATCACAACTTGAACTTTCTGTTAGAGGGAGGCAGAGGAAATAAGAGGGAAGTGCATTGTTGGTGTCAATTCAATTCAATTTATTGTTATTTATAGTGAATTATCACCATGGACCATGGTCTCAGAACACAACAACAATGTAGCCCATGTAAAAGGCAAAGTAAAATATTAAATATAAAATCAGTAACACAAGGAATATAATTTGAACAACACTGGTTAAGATTGTTAACACGAATTGTTAACACAAAGGATAAAACATAAAACAACAAAGGATAATGCATAATAAAATAAGCAATAAAACAAGGGTTCAGAGGTTATGGATTTAAAACATGTCCATAATGGTTTGCATAAAGGAATGTTTTAAGTTTTGATTTAAAAATGTCGGTTACACTTTACTTGACAGTATCAACATAAGAGTGACATAACACTATCATGAATGTGTCATAAACAAGTCATAAACGTTTATGACATAACGCTTCTGTTATTAAGTGACATTCGGTTTTTCTTGTAAATTAGGGTTAGGGTTAGAGTTAGGATTAGGATTAGGGTTAGGATTAGGGTTAGAGGTTAGGGTTAGGGTTCATGTGTCATGACAGTGTCATATGTTCATGACAGGGTCATGTCACTCTTATGTCGATACTGTTAAGTAAAGTGTTTCCAAAATGTCCACTGAGCCTGCCTCCCTAATGTTGGATGGAAGACCATTCCATTCAGTTGTGTCTGTTGACCGTGAAGTATAAAACAATGTTCTGCTCACACAACCTGATTTGAATAATTCCAACCAAACTGTTATTTCTCATAATAGCACCATTACAAGAACAACTCAGTTTCATTCTGTAGACTTAAGCTCACAGGCCAACAGTACTTGTTTTAATGTAATTGTATCATGTTAAAAAAAGACCAGTTGTGGTGAAACTGCTGTTTTACTGGAAGAAATTGGCAATATCAGAACAAATACTTTATGATCAGAACACAGATGTGATGTTATTTGTATCAATACTCCATTTAATTCTCCGTTGCTAAACTGAAGCGCCTATGAAGCGAATTTATAAGTACGAAGAGCACATTTTATAAGATCTTTACAAGCTATTGGCTGTGCCTCATTCACCTATAAACACCCAAAGCCGTTCTGAATCACCTTCTCTATTTTTCTTGGCTGCCGGTGACAAAACATGTATTTGCTCGCTGTCTTGGAGCTATATATTTTACAGAGACTAAGCACACGAGGACTAGCGCTGTTTGGTCCAGTCCACCTCATGAAACACAACCATTTATCAGGTCAGTGCTCTTTTTCGGCAGTTGCTACCTCGTTGTGAAAGGCCATTAGCCTTCTTTTCTTTTGTCTCGTATATGCCACGGCACAAAAAGAACAACGATCTCTCAAATGTCACTTTCTTAAGTGCTTTCATCTTTGAAGAAATACAGCGGATTCAGGACAAGTAGGATGCTTTCCTGACACCCATGGCTTACTCCCCCCTTCCTTCTTCGCATATGGTATGGCAGTGGGAAAAACCCGCAGCAGTAAGCATTCATCGTGACAAACTCCTTGCCCCAGCTATGCCACTGCCAAATGCCATTGCAATTATTGTCCTAATGACAGAAAGATGACTACCAGATTCTTCTCTCAGACTACTAAATGACTGGTCTAATAGTAAGTAATGGCTGTGACCAGTCCCTGCTGTGTACTTGAGGTGAACGTGAGTGCAAATGCACCAAAATGAGAAGGCAACAGATGGATTTCTTCGGGGTCATTTTCTCCGCAACCCCTTCTCAACATGTGTCAGGGAAATATAAATTGGCCGCCCAAGAATGCTCATTATATTTAAATAAGGTGCCAGCGTGGACCTATAGTCTTCATATACGCACCTAATCTGGCATAACGTGAAGTATAGGCTTGCTAGATTGGACTGATGATGGAGGGCTGATGAGGTCTAATTGGGCTGCAGGTGGGAGATGTTGATTATGGTGAGATGTGGTGGCCATTCAGTTATAAAATCTGTGATGGTGCCATTTGAAGATAGTGACAATGATGGACTTTCACTGAAGGGACACATGCTCTTTGTGTCAAATATGGAGTAAGCTTCAAATTTAGAGTTGTGTGTGACCAGTTCTGATATGAACAAAGAGAGAGTTATGTTATGCATGCTAACATTTATCACAGAGAGTATGTGTTTGAACTGTGATGTCTTAGATACCTTGAAATCGTATATGTTATATCTTGACATTACTTGCTATGGTATGTACATGATGGTGAGCATAGGGAGGTTTAGTAAAAGTACATGAAATGTGGGTCAGTGTTGGCGATTAATCTCTGTGGCTAGTAAGGCTTTGTGTGTGTGTGTGTGTGTGTGTGTGTGTGTGTGTGTGTGTGAGAGAGAGAGAGAGAGAGAGAGAGAGCAAGCACAGGTGTGCCACTGTGCCCAGGTGGAGTCAGGTGAGGGCAAGGGCTGTGCCAGCGAGGTGAGGTGAAGTTGGGAGCACACAGGTAACGCTCTGATTAGCTGACACACGCTGAGCTTTTGGAGGAGCTCCAAATTGCAGACGAGTCTTGAGGAATCTAAACTTGTGCCCCCTCAGCTGTGAAGCACTAAATCGTTGTGAGGCAATTACGTCAACGCACAGTCGCATCAACTCCTCATAACAGTGCTCCCTCAGCACCTCGGCGTCCATTTGATCCCAAATCCCAAAGGCATGCCATCTCGTTTCTTTTGTAAACAGACTTTTTGTCCATGCTTTCTTGAAAATCAAGGCATCACTTCAGGACTCCACTTAACTGTGGGTACTGTACCATGCTAAGATATGAACAAACATGCAGCTGAAAGGAAATGACTGCTGAAAGCCTAGTGTTAAATTAGCTGTACTAAAACTACATAGTGGTCTAGGAGGAGTCTAATGGCTTAATTTATTCATCCTATTGCTGAGAAACTAATCACCATAGCAATGAGACTTTGCTACCTCTGCCTGCCCAGTTTGTATACCCAGTCACCATTACACTTAACAAAATGAATAATGATAAAGAGCATACAAGCATCTAGTTCCACCCTCACTTAATTGACACCATTTTATGTTTTGTATTAAAACATGATTTCGGTTCAAGATAGACACACATACCTGGATTTGTTCGAACGGCACTTCAAAGCTGAAGGACTCGTTGTAGTAAGGGTTGAGGGTGTTCTTCTTGATTGTCGTCTTCTTCTTCTTCAGCCTCTTCCCGTTCTGCATCAGGTGGATTTTCACATAAGGATCTATACGGAGAGATGAAAAACAGGATTTAGAAATGCGGAACTCTGGTCCTGTTCACTTGCACAACACAATGGTTCCCATCAAACAACCAGACATTTTGAGCCATTCTGTGGATTTCCACTGCAAACCCAGAGTTTGGTAATTTCCTCCCCAAATAGCTTTTCATCATGATCACCTTTCCTTCTCTCATTTTCCTCCATTATCTCACTTTTCTTCTTTATTACTATTAGGCATATTCATGTACTCTGATTAGCAACTACGTCAAATTATGGCCTTCTTACTCCAAACAACTTTGACAAGATTTGGGAAAGATTCTTGAAAGATTGGAGTCTTTCGAGTAAAGTTTGAATGGGGGGCATTAGTTAAAAGACTACAAACTTTCAAGAATCTTTCCCAAATCTTGTCAAAGTTGTTTAGTGTAAGGTGGCCATTAGCTGCACCTGAGGAATAGCTACATATTTTTGGACAGCATATCATTCTGTATAATCCCTATACAAAAGCCTTACATAGTAATGCATGACACCTTAACAATCCACAGTAATCGGTGTATGACTGATCATAAAATGAGTCACACAATGTTTGATTATGCCAGCTCTCGCTTCTTTTTCTCCAACAGATCCTGTTCATCCAGCAGCAGGCCTTACTAGCCGTCCGGCGGTCAGAATGCACTTAGCATAACACAGACATTGGCTGCCTTATCACTGGGGAATATTCCTCTGTGGGAAGCTTTTCAGTCAAAAGACCCACACATAGACACACACACACATATTCACACACACACATTCTGCCTTTGTTGTTCATTCAGCTGCCTTGCAATGGAAGGTCACTCTGTTTTGTGTGAACCACAAATGGGGAAATTATCTAGATCCCTTGTTGCTCAAAATTAGCCCTACTCGGTTACGTTTCTGTAGAGTATTTACAAGTGATCTGTGCGTATCTCTGAATGCCACATGTTTGAGTTTTTTATGATGACTCTGCAAATCCGAGGGGTAATCCAGCGATAATGTGCCTGGCCAGAAACATCTGTAGGATGTGTAGCAGAAGCAAATATTGGTTAAGCTTAATTCCGCTAATCTTATATCCGATTTAGGGGGATGTCTGTTCGCTGTCAACAGACTGGTGAATTTATCCCTGCTATCTAATGCTCTCTCTCTCTCTCTCTGTGTATGTGTGTGTGTGTTTGTGTGTGTGTGTGTGTGTGTGTGTGTGTGTGTGTGTGTGTGTTTGTGTGTGAGCGTATATGTGTATGAAAGAGAGAGAGAGAGACAGAGAAAGTGTGTGTGTGTGTGTGCCTGTGTGTTTTGTGTTTGTGAGAGAGTGAGGGGAACGGGAAACGAGAAACAGGCAGTCAGCAAGCCAGTGTCTATTGTTACTTTTATTACAGTTCCGCAGAGGTGTGTGTGTGTGTGTGTGTGTGTGTGTGTGTGTGTGTGTAGTGAGTGTGAATAGGCCCAGCGGTATCTAAATGAGAATCTCTTCCATCGTTGGGCCAGTCGCCATCAACCAGCCACATTAGTGCTCCATATCTTGCCCCACCATCGCTCCCCTTCCATTCAGTGTTTATCCTTTAGCAAGAGCGGTCCGCTTCGGCCCGATGCCCTCGGCCTCCTCGCGAACAGAAAAAAGGAAATGTCACCAAAAGCAATAACAGGGCGGGCGGAATGACTCCTAGCATCGTTCCGATCGGATGAGAGTGTTGCGGGAGAAGGTTCTGCGCCCTAGTCACCTCAGACAGCGAGCGCACTTTGAGTTGCATTATGCATGAGGGCTGTTTGCTTCATTGGCTCACCGTTTACAGACTTGACTGCCTTTGAAAAACAGCAGGTGGAATTTCAATGGTGCGTTTTCATTAACTTCCAGATCAAATCTTCAGCAAAGTTGTTTGTCTCGGATGTGGTGTTGGTTTTCCTTTTCTGACTTACTTTGGATATATTTCAGGGAGTTATCATGTTGCTATAGGGCAGGCAGTCATGCTGTCTTCAGAGTGAAAATGTTAAGAGTGGTATGTAAAAACATGTATATGTTGTACCTTTCACTTGGAATAGACCCCATGCTTATATATCCACAAATCAGGTGCGAGAGCTTCATCTATCACTTGTATGAAAGACATATTTTATGTTAACTCCATGTCCAAAAAGTTTAAACCCAAATAATTCACTTTCATTTTTTTCCAAAACCCCTCAGACTAACCTCACCTTGAAAATAATGACACTGGATGTGCTTAACAGGCGGTCACAGAGGGTAAGTTTGACTTTGGTTGTCTGATGAAGGGCTAACGCCTGAAACATAAAATTATATTTGGAGCTATTGGTGTAGCGGACTTCCTTCACTTATTTTGTTATGTCCATTTCGTCCAGCACCCAATTTTAGAGCATTATTGTTATTTTTACAGTAAGTTTGACTTTGGTAACATTTTCAGAGCTAATGGTCTGGATGTTGGGGCTTGGCTCCCAACAGATGGCCTGAGAGCTGTGTGAAGCCACGCCTTCCCATCCTCTCATCACTTCCTATGGGATAAACATAGATCAGACTACTAAGACTGTAGTGGAGAGGAAAAGAATAAAAACTCATTTTTACAGCCCCTCTGCATATTTTAAATGATCCGAATACTCACAGTCTTTACAGGAAAGACCATTTCAGAGAATGAAGGAGAGAGACAGAGAGAGAGAAATAGAGAGAGAGAGAGAAAGAGAGAGAGAGAGGCAGCTGGCTCAGTCTTCTGCCATATTAGGATGTCTGCCTCTTATCTCAAGCATAAGGAAGCTCTGCTCTTAACCCCATGCACCATCACCAAATAGACACACCGTGAGAGGTTAGAATGAATGCCCTCTTGGGAAGTCAATATTTACAAATTGTAGTGTCTAATCTTGAGAACTCATGAAATTAGACTGCAAATGAAGTTGTCAAGCTGCTTGCATGGCTATCACACAAACAACAGATGATGAGAGAAGGGTCAATACAGGACTTATAGTCCAATTGTGTGATCACCATCACTGTCAGTTTAATAACAGTCTCCTGGGCAATAACTGTGGGCCACCCACTGACATTTTCAACAGAATCATCTGATCTCTCTCTCTCTCTCTCTCTTTCTCTCTCTCTCTCTCTCTTTTCCAGTAACTTCTAACTTCCCCTGGTGCGAGCGTCTGACAGAATCACAGCACCACCTGCTGCATGCAGTACACACGGGCAGGAGCGGGAGCGGCTTTGCGCTTTCACTAGATTATTTCGGGGTGTTTTGTCAGTCGTAAAGTACTTCCATATATGTCAAGTGGCGAAGCAGGGACTCTCCATGTGGCAGCTGCTCATTGTGAGTACTACTTTCAATACAAAACGGATGAGATGACAAGTTGCCTAGCAACCATGAAATGAGAGCGACTGACTGATAAAGAGCACCAAGGCAAAAACTATTCGGAGCATTATATCTGACTGGATATTTATCTACTGCTATGCAATTTGCCCTGTCTGATACTCTTAGCACAGTCCTATTTTTCACAGTTTAGTGCTGCATTGATACACTTGAGATCAGTTAGAGGTTCGGTATACAATGTGTTAGGTGAAATGATATGACAATTTTTAAATGAGTCGTTCTTGTCTATTAGAACAGTAATCGGTCAAAGTAAAAGTCCCCCACAGGTATGGTTCAGCACTTTCTCCAACATCTCTTCTGTGAAATGTGGACAGATGATGAGGAACGGTTATACTTGGGCATAGTGTTGGTTGTATGATTTGGGTACACACCAAGCAATAACATGTCCTTAAAATGAAAAGTGGTTAATAGCATCTCTGACTGAAAATGTCTGAAATGGAACTATATTGAGATGGAACTACTGTGTATTGGTTTCAAAAACATATCCAGGAACATATAGAGCACAAAACACAATTCTTTTTTTCTCTCAAGGGTATAATATGACTGTGTAGTGTAGTGTAAGTGTAGTCAAACCTGTCAGTGAGTGAGTTCTTGCTTCACAACTAAATGCTTCAATCACCCCGCAGCACCTTTGCCTCCCGTGTGATACCAAAACCTCCAGTGATCAGCACGGTGTGAAAAATATTAATGAAGTCCCAATATCTCGAAAGATAAATTTGCACAGCGAAGAGAGTGACTGATGAAGCTGCTACTGAGTCCTGATGAACATGCTAATGAATCACATCACCCGAACGCAGCTCAGTGGAAACACACTTTGTCTCCCTTCAAAGCGCCGATAAGTCCAAAATGCAGAACACACACACACATACTGTACAGTACACACACACACACACACACACACACACACAAAAAAAATTGACTCAAGCCTGTTTTTATCAAAAAGAGTGAGGTGAGTCTACTCTAGAAAAAAATCACGACTCTCCACAGCGCTTTATGAAAAGCTATTAAGCAGAGTAAGGTGGACACAAAACCTAAAGGAAGTGAGTGGGCGAAATGGTGGCCTGTGGCGAAAGAAATCGACCGCGTGGGAAAGAGTAGAAAGGGGGTAAACTGGGTCTAAATCTGGGTTCGTCCCATTGTGAAGTCCGCGTGGACGGGCGGCAAGAGCCGATACTGCCCACTTTACCCTGCTAGTGCCAGCTTTTGTTTGGTGTAATTTTATGCCCTGCGTCTGTCGTCGGCTCCTGCGACAATAACACAAAGCGGTGCTAATCAGTGGGCATCGCTAGCTCTCTCACGTATGCCACTGGGTGATTGATGGGTATTGTTTTGCTCTTGACATCTCACGGTAATAGGTTACACTGAAGCATCACACTGTAATTGACTGACTCAAACTTTCACTGTTGTATTAGGGCTGTACTTGCACAACACGCTGTACTTTATACAAGGATTATTTAAAAGCACGCTGTACTTTAAATAAGGATTATTTAAAAGTAAGAATCTTTATCAACTTTTAAATGTGCTCAAAAATTAAATAATGTAACCAATGTATCAATAATGTACTATACGGTCTTACTTCAGATTATCATAACATTGCAGTATGCAAATTGCAGAGATTAAGTAAGAAAAAGTGCATATGAGCCCTAAATAAAATAACTGATATAACCATATTGTAATAATGTAATTGCAGACTGTCATTATTCATTATGTTGAATAATGTGTTCAAAGATTGAATGACAGAAATGTAATAATTATTGGCAAAAGTCATGACAGATGTTGCATCTTCCCATTTTTACCAAGGCTCTAACATTGAGACACACAGGCTGCTTCTCAGATGGCGTACTTCTGCACTTACAATACCTAATTTGAGTGCATGAGTGCATTCACACTGAAAATTCTGACGACATGAAGTGCCCTGCTAGTCCCCGGGTTGGTGCACTCATAACGATGAAAAAGCTGAGTTTGGAACGGTGGACACTTTTCACCCTCAACAGACGATACAAACAAATTATACATTTTCGAGCAGCATATGCTGCCATACAGAAAACGTCTTTTCAGGAAAAAAACGGCAAACTGCATTCTTCATATACTACAGTGGCATGGTTCCATAGTAGAATAGTCAGGTTGGTACTATAATGGTTGAGCAGCTGCAATCCTATATTTAGCAAAAATGGGACAGCATTTCATTCTCAAAACTCAAGAAACTACACAACATGAAGGTAAACATTCCCTTGTCCAAACTTTTACGAGACATATTGCTGGCATCAAATTCAAAATCAACATATATTTTCAAAAACCAATACAATTTCTGTTTCCTGTTTAGACTATTCATATGTTGTCTTTGCTCTACACAGTGTCTACATTTTACAGTGTCCACACTTTTCTGGATATAAGGTTGTACTACATGGGTACCACAATCGTCTACTGTGCAGCCAGGGAACACACATGAAGGGCAAATAGGAAACAGACAACTAACAGACAACTAATAGTGAACTAATAAATAACTAATAGACAACTAATACAACTAATAGTTTTTCTTTCTCAATCTTAAATGGGTTGGGTTAATTTACTTGACCATTGCTTCTGGGAGGCCTGGTCATTACAGCGCCCCCTGGTGGCTTGTTGAGTATACTACTCAAATGACTCGACCTGTTGGACCTCTAAGCACCTGTTTAAACAGTTTCCATTAATGATATGAAGAGTATACACTAATATATTGATACTTTGTCAATATGGTGCCAGTTAACACCAGTAAACACCAGGGATCCTGGGACAGCTGAACGTTTTTAACAATATTATCCAGAGGTAACATAAAACCCATAATTAGGCATTCCTCACTGACTGAGAAAAGCTTTTGTTTTGTGCCGAGACATGCACTACCAGCAATGTGGCTCTCCTTGACATTAAGACAAGAGAGGCATTTCTCAGACTTATTTCTAATTATATAGCTTTTAATGGAAATAGCCATCTCTTGTGTGCCAATGACTAATTAGTCTCGATAAACAGGACCTTCGGCAGAGAAAAGGACAAATTACAGCCCATCAATTACATGGTCATGCCCCTCACACACAACCCTATTACATATACCCCCCCCCCCCCACTTTCCTCTCCTCTTCAAATTCCAGCTGAGTCACAATGGCCATTGTGGTTAATTATTGGCATTATACATGCAGCCCATTACGCCTCTCATCAGATGGTAATGTAAGAGGAGACAGAAGAGGGATCCTCTCGGGGGCCAACATTCACTTGCTTTTTCAAAACTAAACTTTTTCTCACGGTGACTGGGAGCACCAGTCACAGTGACAGTGCAGATGCACAGTGCAATCTCTGAGGCTTTCGCTCAAGCATGGGAATCCTGTTGAATGGCAGAGCCATGTGTTTGGTGCTGTGGAACCTGAAGAAAAGTGATGTGCACATCAGAACTCAGCTTGTAGCCTTTCTCTAAGCAAAAGCAAAACTTTGAAAGAGATGATCAATTACAAAAGGGATGCTAATATTATTATGGTGTTTGTCTGGTACTCTGAAGATACATACTGTCAGGTGTTGACATTTCTGAATATGTCTGATTTAGAATGAAATATAGGTAATAAGGAATTAAAAACACTATTGAGTTCAGAGGTGGGTATGGATATGGAGAGAATGGATTTAGAGGCAAGTTAATCTTCAAACTCTGGCAGGGTATATGAATCAGCCTCTGAACTCATTCCTGAATAAGCACCACAACTATTTGGTGATGGAGAACTGTACCTTATCTCTCAAGGCCATCACTTTGAAAGCATGTAGCCATTCAATTGCTAATAATTAGGGCTGTCAATCGATTAAAAAATGTAATCTAATTAATTACATACTCTGTGATTAATTAATCTAAATTAATCGCATATATATTTTTTGCTGTGAAAGTATTTTAAATATTTAAATTCAAATGAATCATTGAATAATCAGCATTAGTGACATTAAAGTTCAAAAACTCTTTTATTACCATTTTCACTGTTCAAATAATTGCCATAATAACGTATGATATGACCTAATATACTGAGGAAATAAATTCAAAAGTGCTTCGGGAAGAGGTTTTTTTTCACATACAAGGAATTTCAGGCCACAGATATAACCTAGGGGACACAATGAAAATAAATTAACACTCCCCTCAATGTCAAAACTTATTTCTTTGCATTGATGTGCGACTATAGAGTTGATGAACTCCGGTGATATGCAAATTCCTTGCTGCAAACATTGCAGAGGACTTTATTTTCAACACTTTATTTTTTATGAACACCATCAAGCCGTTTTTAAAAAGTAAATGTTCCAATCTTCTCTCTCCTTCATTTTACAGTCTAATTTTTACTGACTAGAACGGTTCGGGGTCAAAGGTCATACAGAATCGATTAATCTGCACAAATTTTTTTAATCAGTTATTTTTTCTCAAATTAATTAATCGAAATTAATCAGTTATTTTGACAGCCCTACTAATAATAAACTTTCAATCCTGACCCTGACAGACAGAAAGAAACATGGACAACAAACTTGGCACATCTCTGAGTAATGTTGAAGGCTTGATTCAAGGCCCAAGACGTCGACGGAATCAAACACTAAACATAAAGATGGTAAACTCTACCACAGCGCTCGCCTACACTCTCCAATGTACTGTAGAAAAAGCATTCCGTTCCACTCTCTGCATGAACCAGTGAACCAAACTCAGGGAACCCCCCCCCCCCCCCCCACACACACACACACACACACACATACACACACACACACACACACACACATCTCTTAATGCAGTCTTTGTAGCCCACGGTGCTTGACCGTGGGCAAGTAAATGGGCTGGACCAGGATGGACGCAAATGGAGGCGAGAATATGGGAGTAAGAGCAAGGGGTTAGCATAACAAGGCTTGCAAGCAGTCTCTCTCTCTCTCTCTCTCTCTCTTTCTCTTTCTAGCTCTCTCTCTCTCTCTCTCTCTCTCTCTTTCTCTGCGACAGCTCGGAGAGAGCTGTGATGCTAATGGATCTCGCTCACCAGGCTGACAGATGAGGTAAAGCTCGCGCCACTTACTGCACAGCAGGTGGGCCTGGCTCCGAAAGGGGCCTGCCTGCCCACCCACCCCCCCCGCCTGCTCCGCTCTACTCCGCACTGCCCTGACTGGCTCCGGGAGAAACATCCAGAACAGGTGTAGGGAAATCACAGCCGGGGGGGGGGGGGGGACTGTAGTGAAGGGTGGCAGGATGCAGGTGGGTGCCAAGGGACAGGGGGAGGAAAGATGGATCATTATGGGGCAGGGGGGTTGAGGGAGAGAGACAGGTTGAATAAGAGAGAGTGATGGACCTCATGAAGAGAAAGTGTGGCCACTCATAAGTAATGTACTCTCTGTGAAGAGGAAGATTGTGTAAGAGAGAAAGACCTCAAAGAAAGGATGCAATCAGCAGTAAAATGAGACAAGAAGAGAACGACGAAGAATTCTGGAAAGAAATGACACAGCTCAGAAGACTACTCCGAGAATTGGGAGCTTTTGAAATCACCATCGCTTTATGTTTGTAGCATAAAGCATCGACCTAAACATCATGGGCATCTATTTCTGTTGCTAGATATTTTGCTATAGTGTTACTTGCCCATTGAGTGGTGTGTGTGTGTGTGTGTGTGTGTGTGTGTGTGAGTACTGTATGTATGTGTGTGTGCGTGTGTGTCTGTATGTGTATGTGTGTGTATGTATGTGTGTGTGCGTGTGTGTTTGTGTGTGTATGTACAGTATGTGTGTGTTTGTGTGTGTGCTTGTGTGTATACTCCTTGTTGTCACCAGCCTCCATGACTAAGGTGGGGCCACCCACGCATTCACAAACCCATCTCCCAGTGCTTCTGTTTCCACGCCTACGGGCATCTCCCCCGGCGACAGATTGGCCTCACAGGTGACGTGGCGCTCTGAGCGGCGAGCGGCTTTTACGCCCACCTGGGCTGTTTTCGCGGAATTGTGCACCTCTAGTTTGTCATCATGCATAAGGCTATGCGGTCTCTCCCATTAGCAGCACATCTCTGATGGAAATGGCTTCTGTTTGTGTTGTTGTCACATGGCATTCACTTCTGCACCTACCACTGCATAATACAAATATAAATATGTAAAAATACACAGCCTTCAGAAAATAAAATACCAGTTCAAACCTTGTATATTTGTACAGTGTGGGCAATTACGTATAGCCTAACTCATGTGGGGACATCTGTGTCATGTGTTTGTACCAAATCAGACACTCAGTCCATTATAAACCCAAGAGTACGTCATTACATTCTAATGAGATGAGATTAATTATGTGTTGCGGGAGTATTCTGTATGACATATTATTTCGGGTGCATGGTGTGTGTGTGTGTGTGTGTGTGTGTGTGTGTGTGTGTGTGTGTGTGTGTGTGTGTGTGTGTGTGTGCACCATGTGTGTCATGTCAGGTGCATGGTATGGTATACGTGCCTATATGGTACATTCATTCTTGGATATAACAGATGGGCTAACTGCATCAGAGCTATAGCGTCTACAAATAGAAAAGAACATGCCTGATGACATGAAAGGACAAATCAAAAGAAAGATCTGCACACTGTTCGTTGCTCCCATAAAATGTATCTTTTTGATTTTCATCTTCAAGTTTAGTTCTGATTGAGCACCTGAAAAAATCTTTGGCTGTGCGTACCCTGCTTTTGTTCTCTGATGACGTGAAATGACAGTGTCCTGCTCTACGATACGTATTACTGCATATTATTGATGAGTTAACTTAGTAATGCTAGAGTATGCTCTGTTATAGTAGTACCAGACGTGAGTGCTGTCAGGTGCATGGAACACTATATGGTGTAGGATCTATAACTGGCTTATGAATAGGTTAATATTATGAGTAGATACAGTATGTGCAGTGGGGGGAAAAAGACAGGCTTGGTCTTTTTTCAGAGAAAGAGATGATGGGAAAGGATAGTGATCAGTTGCCTCAGGGCTCTCAGCTTCACCTCAGAGCAGACTCCTTCCAGACACACTATTCACCAGAGAGACAGCCTCCAGCCAGAGGAGTGGAGAAACATCCAGAACAAACCTCTACAAATCCCCAGTGTTCAAGACCCCCCCCCCCCCCCTTTGAGTGTGTGTGTGTGTGTGTGTATATGTGTGCGTGTGTATGTGTGTGTGTGTGTGTGTGTGCAGGCGCATGTGTGGACTACTGCAAGGCATTATGTCTTCCATTCACAGTTGATGCATGTTCTTTATGTAAAGTGTGTGTAAATCAGGTTTCTCGGCCAAGTATACTTGCGTATACAAGGAATTTGGTCTCTGCATTCTTTATTTGTGTGAGAGGGTAGCTCAGAGCTGGTTTAGTGCAAGACAGAATGCCTAATAGTAGCTGGGAAGGAATATGTGAAAAATCATGAAGATTGGGCACTTCTGGATACGTTTTGGATTTTTGGCAGGGTGTTAGGTATAGGCCTAAGGTTTTAAAAAATCCATGGATACAAGTTGGGGTGGCCCCCCTAGTGGCAGTTATCCATAAAATCCAAAATGGCCCCCGGCGAAAAGAGAAAAGGTTATATCTCAGCTTTAGTCTTAAATTGTTGTATAATGTATTTTCTCTACTTTGTTTGATACAAGGAATCCAATTTTGATATGTTCTTCTTATTTGAAGTCCATTTAAATCTAGTATCATAGTCATATTTAGCTCATAAACTGTCAATATCTCTGAAAAAGTCACATTGAAATATTACTCAGGTCCCTAGACCCATATTTTACCTCCAAGGTATGCTTTTCTTTGTTGATTGGACAGGTCATTATCAATATAGTGTCAAAAATCACATGTTGTGACCAAAAGGACCATTGTTGAGGCCTTAAATAAACACAAATTCAGAACTATGCCACAGTGAAAAGTTACAGTATATTAGGCTTTTCACCATGTTAAGGATCAATATTATATTTTAGTCAAATAACACAAAAAAAAAACAATTCATACTTAAACCATAGACTTTGTAATGAGGAGACACAGCACTCTAAAAATCCTCCATAGAAATGCATGAGCTTAGTTTGTAACGGCAATATGGAAGTTGTCTAGGCAAATCATACCCCTTCCGCGGCAAAATGTTGACATGTGAATACATTGAGCCAATCATGTGCTGTGTTGTGAATACATTGAGCCAATAATGTGGTGTGTTGTGAAGACATCGTGCCAATCATGTGTTGTGATCTCACCGCTGGAGCAAGATTGGTGTCGTGAAGCCTTGCGCACGCGCATTTCTGCCGAAATGGATGCCCGATGAGTGCCCAAAAATCACATGTTGTGACCAAAAGGACCATTGTTGAGGCCTTAAATAAACACAGCTTCAGAACTATGCCACAGTGAAAAGTTATATTAGGCTTTTCACCATGTTAAGGGTCAATATTACATTTTAGTCAAATAACACAAAAAAATACACTGCACTATTTAAATACTTAAACATCATGTATTATTCAAAGATTTTTGGGTTCACTCTTCATCATTACAGCCTCCCTCACACTTGCACAATGTGGTACAGTAAAGTCCAGCTCAGTGGCACTTACAGTTGCCCATACAGGCAACCACACAGCCACAGTTGAGGAGGAGTGAGCATCCCTTGCTGGCATCTTCCAGATCTGTCCAATATGGTACCCAGACTTTGGTTCTATCATTCCATTCTCAACCCCACTCAGTGGGGTCTGGAAACTCTGGGGTTTTGGAGAGGGATTGCTTCCAGACAAAAACTGCAGTGTGCATAAGGCATGATGGGTCGGGGGGATTGAATCCAGGGACTTGAGGCCTCTCAGAGCTGTGGATTGGATTTGGTTCAGGGAAGGCATATAAAGATATTCCAATCCACCACATCTCAGAAATGCTGGGACCTCAAAAATGTCAAGCACTGCCCCTCTTCCACGCGTTCACATGATGTGACGTTGTATGGAATGGAAAAAAAAAGCATGGAATGCGTGGGCAGCTTACCCAGAAGTCACCGGCACCCTCATTCTGATCACCCAAGACCCAACCAGCCTCACACTGGAATCAATGCACATGCAAGTTCTCAAACGCTGGACTGTACTCATGTATAGTAAGAACTGCAGTGTCGAGTCAGTCAATGAAACCCGGAAGCAATTTTCACTCATGGCCTCAAATCCCTGGATTCAATCCCCCCGACCCATCATGCCTTATTTCAGCATGGAAAGTGTGCCCTGCACGCTGCAGCTTTTGTCTGGAAGCAGTCCCACTCTAGCCTTGTGAGACCATCCTGATCTCGCGAGTTTCAGATTTTCACTCGCAGATCAGTCTGGCATCTCTCCGATAAAGAAAATTTGGAGCAGTTCGCCAAACGAACGTCCAATCAGCGTTGATTTTGAAGCGGATTTAGTGTGACGCAACGAGAAGCTACCGTTCAATCTGAACAACATGGCGACTTCCACGGATGAGATGAGCATAGCTATCGCTGAAGTTTTATCCGAATATATTTTAGTATTCCTGGGGAAGCTAGGAGTCTCTGCAATGTAGCTGGGAGGAATGAAGGACACAGACATCCTCCACGGCCAATTCAAGTTAGTGTTTGGTAGCACTGAATCTTAGTTACTTAACGAAAAGGAATATGCTTTCTTCAGACGTGTAGCCTACCATGAAAACTTGGTGGGGGATTGTCGTTGATGAGGTTCATGTCACATACAAATAGTAAGTTTAGCTACTTATCTAACTTGTATGTTAAAAGATTGCTTTAGAAGAACGCTTCGTTTATCTGATTGGTTGATTTGGACCGACCAACATAGGTGGTGATAGACAGATGCTTTATCCAATCAGCTAACCAGTATTTTCGCCCCTTCTCCAACGGAAAGTTCCCAGATGGATATGCGGAGCAAATGCGAAGCGATCCATCTGGCGGAGTCAGGTTTTTTTTACTGAACATATAGATCATATTTTTAAAAGGGCAACCCAATTAAAGACTGTTTCTTTTAAGGAAACTTAACAGTTTTGATGTTAGTAGAGAGGTCCTGAGGATGGTCTATACCAGTCTGCTGGAAAGTGTCATCTCATACAACATCACATGCTGGTATGGGAATCTAGGGGCTAGAAGCTAAAGTAAACTCATAAAAATTATAAATATGGCTAGTAAAATCAAACTGAACCCCCAGAGGCAGCTGGTGGAACTGTACACAACACACACTAAGAGGAAAGCCCTACAGATAGTCCAGGATTTTTTTCATCCACTACATCACACTTTTGAAAGACTCCCTTCAGGAAGAAGATATAGAGTGCCTACATCAAGCAGAAACATTTTTAAGAAATCCTTTATACCATCATCTATTATTTTGCTAAATCAATATAATCTATGAGTTTTATGATTAACTGATTAACTTATATTATTTACTGCTTTTTTATTGACGTCAACCTCTTTTGCACATTTCCATGTCTCCATATGTACCTGCTGTGTAGACTTGCTTGTGTGTGCTATATGTTGTACCTGCGGTATAGTCTTTGTGTGTGTTTGCATTATGTTGTTGTTGTTGTACCTGCTGTGTAGTCTTTGTTTGTGTCTGCTTTATGATGTACCTGTTGTGTAGTCTTGCTTGTGTGTGTTACATGTTTGTGGGGCCAAAGATGAATTTCCACAGTAGTGGACAATACCTCTAATCTAATCTTAGTCCCTCTCTAAAACTCCAGAGTTCCCAGACCCCAGTGAGTGGGGTTGGGAATGGAATGACAAAACCAAAGTCTGGGTGCCATATTGGACAGATCTGGAAGATGCCAGCAAGGGATGCTCACTCCTCCTCAACTGTGGCTGTGTGGTTGCCTGTATGGGCAACTGTAAGTGCCACTGAGCTGGACTTTGCTGTACCACATTGTGCAAGTGTGAGGGAGGCTGTAATGATGAAGAGTGAAACCAAACATCTTTGAATAATACATGATGTTTAAGTATTTAAAGAGTGCAGTGTATTTTTTTGTGTTATTTTACTAAAATGTAATATTGACCCTTAACATGGTGAAAAGCCTAATATAACTTTTCACTGTGGCATAGTTCTGAAGCTGTGTTTATTTAAGGCCTCAACAATGGTCCTTTTGGTCACTCACATGTGATTTTTTTAAGTATATTTTTTGCCTTTATTTGTATAGGACAGTGAAGAGTGAGACAGGAACTAAGTGGAGGAGAGAGATGGGGTGGGACCGGGACATGACCGCAGGTCGGATTCGAACCTGGGTCCCTGTGGGCACTTGGACCCGTATATGGTATGAGCTCTGTAGCCTGTTGTGCCACAGCGCCCCCCACAACATGTGATTTTTGACACTATAGTGATAGTGACCTGTCCAATCAACAAAGAAAAGCATACCTTGGAGGTAAAAATATGGGTCTAGGACCTGAGTATTTCAATGTGACTTTTTCAGATATTGACAGTTTATGAGCTAATTATGGCTATAATACTACATGGAAATGGATTTAAAATAAGCAGAACATATCAAAATTGGATTCCTTGTATCAAACAAAGTAGAGAAAATACATTATACAACAATTTAAGACTAAAGGAAGCTGAGATATAACCTTTTCTCTTTTCGGCGGGGGCCATTTTGGATTTTATGGATAACTGCCACTAGGGGGGCCACCCCAACTTGTATCCATGGATTTTTAAAAACCTTAGGCCTATACCTACACCCTGCCAAAAATCAAAAACTTATCCAGAAGTGCCCAATTTTCATGAATTGCATCCTAGTTAGAGTGTTTGAATGTGTGGTTAAGTCACTCAATAACAACTGCAGAACAAAATGTTCAAAACAATAGGAGCTGTGTGTGTGTGTGTGTGTGTGTGTGTGTGTGTGTGAGTGTGTGTGTGTGTGTGTGTGTGTGTTTGTGTGTGTGTGTAACTAAGAGAGAGGGAGATACAGAGAAGTAGACAGCATATACTTGTGCAAACTCGATCGTTTGCTTACCTGACAAGCCTCCCACGTCCATCTTCTTCAGGTTCTTGGCTTCCAGGACGACGACGGTTAGCTTGCCAGCGGTGGGCACATAGCGCAGGGAGCAGCAGATGTCTCCCAGCCTCTCTTGCTAAAACACAGACACCAGAGGAAAGTAAGACTGGAGCTCCTAGAAATTAAAATGTAATTTATGTCAAAGTGACATCTTTATAGCTACAAACTAAGCCATGGAAAAGACAGCAGATGATCGGTTTGCATCTACCAAGAGAAATCATGTAACCACAGGACACAGGATTTAGATCTACAAGGTCAAAACTGTTTTCTGATTTTGATATGAAATATGACCTGTTCTTGATGTAAGATACAGGGAAATCCCACCAGTCTCTCTGTGTTATGTTTAAAACAATTCAGTTATCTCTTTGACAGACTTAAATATAGTCATAAACTTAATCAGTCCGAATCCAAGTCCAAGACAGACACAGAAAAACGTGCTCTACTCCCCCATCCAAATTCAATAAATAATCCACTTCATCAACAACTCAATATTTCCAGTGGATTACAGTTATTCCAATTCCAAAACAGGGGAAATGAATTGCAGGCAAATAAACTATGAAAACCACTTTTTCATGTCACTGGCTGACACAAGCTCTGAAGCACGGCAGTGTTCCTGACGCAGCCGGAACACACTCTCTCTCACACTAATTTTTAATGGTTTGTTCAAATGGTGACAGCTCGAGTGAAATTGGCAATTTGTAGGTCCGTTCGCTGCGAGGCCTCTGCGAAAATGAGCAGTGCAAGTGCCCGGGGCGGGAGCGGTGGAGTTGGAAGCCCTGCGTGAAATGACGGAGGGCCACAGAGCCGAACACGAGCGTTAGCCTGCGGCGAAGCGACCCGCACAAGTCACTGCCGACACGACAGCGGGCAACGGACAGCCTTGTAATTAACCTTTTACCTAAACAGTGAGGGACATGCTCTCGCTCACCCACACCAACACACCAACACACCAAATACACACACACACACACACACGCACTCATACATACACATAAACATATATGCATACACATACACACATACAGAAAGTCCACAGGAAAAAAAAGTGGGTTCCCTTGGCAACCCATGTTTAAATGCTATCCGCTATGACATTTACCATGAAAATTGAATCTCCTGAACCGCTGCTTTTGAAGTCACACTTTTATTAATAGGATGGAGCCGGTGCACCTTTCTGATTACATACCCTTGGCATGAGAGACAAATTACCCCTCCTCAGCCACAGACACAGACATAGCCTGGTCCCCAGCCATGTGACGTTAAAGTCAGGCACCTTCACACAGCCATGCTGCCAGTAGGGTAAAGAAAAAACAAAGGGACACGGCAGCACCTGCTTTCAGTGAGATCAGACCTCAGGTGGCGGAGAGAACCGGAATCCATGTAAGACGGGAGCTTTGTTGCGGAGAAAGAGGATTTCCAGCTGCTGTTCAAATCTTAGGGACGGTGAAGGGAAAGTCACGGACTGTCACAGAGTGTCACTGCATGACAGAGCCACATTTTGATGATGGCGAAAAGCTTTCTGTCGCACTCAGTGTTTGAGTCACTGATAAATACAGCTAAAGCAATGCTGTTATGACGTGTGAGAGAGATTCAGGTTTTATCCTGAAAGCACGTAGCTTTCCTTGTTGTTAGCTTATTCATAACTGCCAGTGCGGGGCTATCCCACTAATAAAGTCGTTACTTAAAACTGTTCCACTAACAAGGGTGTTGATTTGCGTGGGGTCCGAAGGACGTGTCCACACCAATATCAAATAATGACTGAAATGTCCCCACAATATTTAGGTCGAAACGGAAAAACGCGCCTCATGCAAAGGGTTAAAATAATTTCCCACTTCAGTACCGCCACCCAAAATACGTCTTTGAGACAGGTTTGTTTTTTGATTGACTTAGCTCGCTGTAGCCTATGCTGTCGATTAAAAGTTTTTGGCACACTTAGCTGCAAAGATCTTAGCTCTACAATCTTTGCTTGGCTGTGGATTTGAGGATGTCGGGCAAGAAAAGAAAGGCGGAGGACATCAGAAGCTAGTGTAGGCCTAAGTCATAATATTATGCGCTATTTCAAGGCATAGAAATGCCAGAAACTTCGTTTTTTGGTACACACTTAGTTGACAGTCATATATGTGTATAGCCTATTAAATGGACGTTGGAATCGACCAAATACCAGCTAGATCGCGATGGCATTTGTGTACTATGACAATGGTTACTACTAAGGAAAGGGAATGCATGCTTTTAACCAGCATTGCTATAAATATTTGCTGAAATGAATGAAAATGGCAAAAACACGAGGATGTCAGTGAAAACAAATGCATTTCTATGGGCTTGACGTGGTGGAGATAGAACATGAATGCAAAACATTGTTTCCAACCGTTTTCACACTCATAATGGTAATCGATTTGTTACTTTGTCAGATGACAGAAAAAGCAACCCAGCCGCTCCCCTTATCAGACAGCGGTGGTGTGGCAGGGTCACTCAGCAGCAGGTTTTTGAATAAGGACATGGTGGTTAATTGATTTTTTAGTGTTAGCTAGTTATAGGCTAGTTAGACCTAGTGAATACTACTGGTCTTCTTCGAGATTTGAGTCGTGCTATGTCACTGCTCATGACATCAATATTTTATTTATAAAGTGACAGAGGAACCCGGCCAGGTTGTTGCACAGATAGGGAAGATTCAGGGCTACAGTGTTCCTCAGATAGGGGAGATTCAGGGCTACAGTGTTCCTCAGATAGAGGAGATTCAGGGCTACAGTGTTCCTCAGATAGGGAAGATTCAGGGCTACAGGTACATTTTGACATGGTGTTTTGACTAAATGTTTTACTGCATATGCACCAGTAGGTAATGCATCAAAGCAAACGCATCATACATTATTTATTTATTTATTTATTTATTATTATTATTTTTTTTTTGGGGGGGGGGGGGCTGGGTAATGTCCCCACCAAAGCTCAGACCAAACCTACGCCCTTGTCCACTAATGTTTGGAAATGTCAAATATTTTTGTTGATGACTACACTGTGTACCAACCATCTGTTATTTTGAAAAATTGCAATCAAGTGGATCATGGCAGAGCATAATAAATGTACCTTAATTGTATCTATTTATTAGTACTATTTATCTAATGTTTCCCATAACAGTGTGTGACTAACCCTGTGCTGTATGTTGGAGTATCAACAGGTTTTAATTGGACATTTTATTCTATGCTCTTTTTAGATACACGCAGGTTTGTCACCATTAAACACATAATAGAAGTAAACAAATAAACAAAGTTTACAATTCAAGTTCATGATAATAGTCAATTGCCACGTTTATAATAATAAATAATAAATCATAATTTTAAGCCTAGTTAGTGGTGGCTTACATAAACAATAAGCCCCAACAGGGTGTAGTGTAGGCCTACAATCATTTTAGAACAGCTAAGGGCCGTTGTTAGGCACATCACGACACGGGTTAGCCAATTATGATCAGAGACCGAAGCTGTCCATTTGATAATTCAAAGTTGCCCAGGTGTCTGAAGGCTCAGTGGGTGTGTTGATCTAGTTAGGCGCTCTCACCTCTTCTTTCTCAGCCTTCTGGAGGTCCCTCCACTCCTCCGTTACGTGGCTGAAGTCCACCTTGTTCATGGGCACCTTCACGTCTCCGATGGCGTCATGCTTGGAGAAGCGGTCAAAGTCGTAGACAGTCATTATCAGCGTCTTTCCACCCAGCTCAGTGTAGGGAACCTAATGTGTGCGGAGAGAGAGAGAGAAAAAGAGAGAAAGAGGCATGTAAGATTCATGTACTGTAGGTTCTGGTAAACAAATACAGCCTGCTAAAACCCCTTCATCCCATCACTGTTCCGCTGGTAGTTCATATTTAAGCTATTGTCTTCCACTTGACCAAAAAACAAATCTGCGTCCAATGTTTTGTAGCACATTTTCTGAAGTCCAAATAATGTTTAAAGGGTGGAGTAGTTTGGGGCCAAGCTGGCACCAGTAACATCCCAAATCAAATTTGTTTCCAGGGCTCTCCTTTCACCACAGAGAATTGAAAAGCACGAGTGGAACAGTAAGGTGTGTGTGTGTGTGTGTTTACAGTTTGTGTGTGTGTATTTATGGTTTGTGTGTGTGTGTGTGTGTGTTTATGTGTAAGGGGGAGGGTGACTCTGCTTTCTGACATTTCATTCTTGATTGTCTCCAATTGAGCTGTTTTCCAGACAAAACTCATTACGTGGTGAGGACTTGTTGCGACATGGTGACAAACTGCTTGATTGGCCTGGAGGGAGATAAGACGCCTGGGTTGCTATTTTGTCCTTGACGTTATCACAATGACACTCCAGCTCCCCTCCATTTCAATAATGGAGCCACTTGTGCATCTCCAGCTGATGGCCCTGCCATACTAGGTCTGGTTTTGCACTGTCTTCGCTTTCTCACGAATTTTTGGATGACACACTCCAATCAAACTAAACTGCCTCTCTCGCTCTCTCCTCCACTGAAAACCATATTTTACAAGCGTCGTGACTGTGGGGATTCATGGATTTCATGTCACTGGCTGAGTGTCTGATGTTTCTTTTTCTTTCTTTAAAAACTAGAAAAGTTTGTTTCTCAAAGTGAAGCAAGATGTGATGCCAGGCGATGGGGTGCATGTTTATACCTTTGTTATTTTGTAAGTGTGTGTGTGTGTATGTGTTCTTGTGTGTTTGACAGGCAGTCTGTAACAAGGGTGGGTGGTTTTTGACAAAATCAAAGGATGTGGGAAAATTTAAAAAAGCTACCCAGGATGAATACTTAGTTCTGCCTTAAAGGGATGATATGAATTTAGCCTTTTCAAAAATGACAAGACAACATGGACATTAGCAAACTTTATATGCTAAAATGTTTCTGCTAAAGCTGAGCACTTATGAATTCATCACACACTTCCAAATCAAGAGGATGTTGGCAAGTGCTCATTTTAACTGATAATCACTCTCTGGAGGGATATAAAATTTATGATTAAGAAATAGCTGTAAAACTGCAGGGGCTGTGGCACCAATGCTTATTTCACGCAAACTACAAGTCCTTACAGAAGTACAACCTTGTAGGAAATAGAGCTAAATGCCTTCACTTGGACTGGTCTGAAATATTTAGTAGTTCATAGCCAGCAGGTTCCTGATGATGCCAGGCCTACTGGAATGTAAATGCTTTTTCAAATCATCTTTAACTTAGTCAAAACCAAACTCTATCTCACACTGAGATTAAAAGACGAGGCAAAGACACTGCAGCTAAGCTCTTTATGAAGGAAAAAAAAAAACCCTGAAACCTAATCTTGCTTGTCTTGTGTCTTGTAATTAGACTCTTACCTTGAAGGTGAACTGCTCGTTAAATGTGGGGTTCAGCGTCTTCCTGTGCACCTTGGTCTCAAACTTCTTCTTCTTGTCGGGCATCAGGTAGACCTTGACGTAGGGGTCTGACGTGCCCCCCATGTCCATGGCGGGCAGTTCGGCGGCCTGAATGATGCCTACTATGAGCTGGCAGTGGAGAGACAGAAGACAAAGGGCACGTAGTCAGCACGGGCGTGACCTTGCGCCAGCCTGCTCCAGACCCATCCATTAGCCCACCACCGCTCAGATACTCCGTGTATATTGGCCCTCCATTAGCCGAATAAGGATGCTCTTGGAAATTATTGTGTGCAGTAGGCCCATTAGGCTAAGGATCTGCCTGGGATGGCTCTCCCACAGAACAGAGAGAGAGGTTGGGGAGAGGGAGCGCATTATTAGCTAAAATAAAAAAAAAGACTGGGCTCATACAGATTCAGCTTTGCAGTCTGCCTTCATAGAAGACTGAATAGAATCTTTTTTTCTTTTGCTTTGTAAACAACCTAATGGGTGTAGATCACCTTATGATAGAAATAGAATTTATTGTTTATACATGTCATTTACAATATCTAAGCTGTTATTCACTGTAAGTAATCCAAACACATATTCAACAATCTTAAAAGGCATAAATAAAACCAGTCATATCCTATCATATTAGGTCAGTATATTTCTATTAAACTAGTTCTATCTCCATAGATGTCTCAAGCCTGATCTATCACTTCTCCAACTTCATACTGGCTCTAATAGAAAACACAATAACATGGATGTGGTTTCCCCATGTTCAGACAAATGACATGGGGTGTCTTCACAACCCAGAGGGAGTTCAATTCAAGGTGGTGATTGGGGTTACTTGAGGTCAAGCATGTGGCTAAAACAAGAGACCCTCCCCCCACCCCACAACATCCCTTCTTTCTCTTCCACTCCGCATCAGGGCTGATAATTGATAACCAGATGGGGAGGCCTGCAAGGCTGATTGACCTGTCAGTCAGAGCAGGCCCTCAGTGGCCTCTCGTGGCTGGCCTAGTCAGTCAATCAAGGCCCCATCAGTCAGCCGTCGGCAGGCGGTCTGGAGGGCGACCAAGCCGCTCGGCCGTGGAGCTCTCCAGCTGTCAGAGGCGCAGGAAAGGGGCAGGGAGGTTTGGACAGTGGGTCGACGAAGGGGTGTGGGGGTAGTTGATGTGCCACAACAATGCCAAGGTTGCTGAAGCCAAAAATGCAAAAGTGAGTGGCCAGAGGCAAAAGCATTGTTAGTATGATGCCGTTCATATAACACTGACTGAAAGAGTAAGTGCTCTTATTCCATATGTTGAAGGGTGCAACAGATCTTGTGTAATAGCTGGATCTAAAAAAACTGTGAGTTAGTGGTGGGCTTTATGGTTTGGAAGAGAGAGTTTTGTTGTTGTTGTTGTTGTTGTCCACAAGAAAACACTGATATGAGGATGACTGTAAGACAATATGGCAACACGGAGCACAAGACAACATCTATCTCACACAAGCTGCATCTTGACGACAGACAAAACACATCAAATCCACCAAAACAAGACAAGACACTCCAGACAAAACACAAACAATGACCTCCAGACACCAGACACAACTCACAGAAGCCAGAGTTCACTCACAGGTACTCCACAGACATGGACAATAGAAAGTGTAAAAATGGTGTGTGCACTGAAGGTAGCAAACAACATTCTCAAAGCATTACTGTTGTGCTGTTGCTCTCACTACTTTTAGAAAAAAACAAATCTCAACAAAAAAAACACTCTTTTTACATTTAAGTTAAATGTACATTGCATTGAGAAAACCAATGCCCATTTTTTATAATGCAGCTTTATTGAAAACAACAGATACAAAGGCTCAAACATTCAATCCTGTCATAAACTCTATGGTCCACTGAGGACACTTGGACACTGAGGACGAGGGCTCGGCCACACCGGAGTGTAACTATTCCCCCTGACGTGTTGTCTGTTAGAATTTCCCGGCGAGGTTTAACTCATGGCTAAATGTCATCTCACCTGCCACGCGGTGTCACAGAGAATTTAGTGTGAACCTAAGCCAGCATGGCCTCCTCTCCCTATCCCATAGGCCAACACAGCGGAGCAGACACCAATTTGGCGACAGCTGGCTGAGTTCTCTGACAAACAAACCTGTTTGAGGTGACAAAAATAGTGCTGACGGAAAAAAAACAAAAAAAAACAACAACAGTCCGTGTTGATGTGGCAGGTTTTATTTAAAAAAAAGGGAGAAACTTTGCCGTGACACCTGCACAAGGGATTTTCACTTCAGGAAACTTATTGATGGAGACTGGGATCAAATGTCTGGTGTGTGTAGGGTTTTTTTTCCCTCTCTGCCAGGGTGCTGCATGTCACGGCTCTGGTTCTGTTCAAAGCGAGGCAGGCTGTCAGTGGAAGTACATTGCAGTGCAAAGGTCCCAGCAGTAGTTTGAATGCACAGGGCGGCTGCCTGCTCTCACTAAGGTCTCTGTGGACAAAGGCTGAAGGCAGGAGGGCAGTTCTTACAGTAATGGATGCAGAAGGACTATTAGTGCATATGCTGAACTCAAAAGGGAATAAGAATACTGGGATATCAAAGTGGATACTAGAGAGGAGAGAGAGAGAGAGAGAGAGAGAGAGAGAGAGAGAGAGAGCCTCTCTTTTTTCTCCTTGTCTACGACATTTTTCCCCCTCTATCTAATATCCTATCCTCCTTGAATGGGCACGGAGCTCTGAATAGAAAGATTAATATGTTAACTCTCTTCAGCCAC
This sequence comes from Alosa pseudoharengus, assembly GCF_046254945.1. Classification (NCBI taxonomy): domain Eukaryota; kingdom Metazoa; phylum Chordata; class Actinopteri; order Clupeiformes; family Clupeidae; genus Alosa; species Alosa pseudoharengus. The sequence continues at coordinate 18,537,967 of NW_027468664.1, forward strand.
TCTTCCACCCACTGAGAAACCACAGATTACACCCTCACAAATTTAAGACCATGGGCAAATTTCATACGAGACGGAGGATGGAAAAAGAGGGAAAGAGTGCTAGAGAGAGAGAGAGAGAGAAAATGAAAGACAGATAGAGAAAGAAGGTCCATAAACAACTAGTGAGAGAGAGAGCAGAGGCCTAGAGACAGCTAGTTAGTGCAACAGAGTTTGAATACAGAGTGAAAGAGAGAGAAAGAGAGATAGAGACAGAGACAAAAAGGGAGAAAGAGACTGTCTCTGTTGAATGTCTCGCTTTGCTAGGCTGGAAAGGGCAGATTACCTTTAAACAAAAGCCCATGGCTTACTCCTGGCTCTCCAAGACCTCTGTGCTAAGGGTGGGAGAAGGGGCTGCCCAACAACCTCCAGTGCCACTCGGCCTGAAATCCGCCTGACCCAGAGTCAGGCCTATTCATCGTGACTTAACCGCTCCGGCCCGCAAGGAACACAGGGACTTGGCGGGGGCTACGTCGGCTCACCGCTGTGCCTGTTATTGAGCCGAAAGTGGGTCAGCTTGATAGTGCTTTGAAATGGCTCGCTTTATTCCTCTTCCCCTTCCTCCTCCTTTGTGGTCATTTCACCTAGAGCTACATCATTGTTTGCCAGCCGTGTTTTTTTTGCTGTAATGTCAGAGCACAGTAGCCTCTCTCCTGTGACCTATTCCACTATGTAGACCCTGCATCCCAATGTCTGCTCACATGAGTCTTCACATTTTAATCTAATGTCAGGAGATTATGGTGCTACCACAAGATAATAATGAATGTCTTTTATTGTCCTCAAGCTCTTGTTAATAGGTGGGTATTGACTGTTGGTAGGGGCAAACCCTGAGGGGGTAGGGGGAGCATTTGAGCATGAAAAAGAACTTGTCCCGTCCGTTCTCCGAACGTTTTTCTCGCTGGCAGAGCGAGCGAGTGTGCGGAGGATATAAAAAGGCTGACATTTTCTCGGAGGGGCTGTGATGTGTCTGATGGGGTGCGAGTGGATAATCTCAGCCTGTCAGGTCTGTTTATGGCGGCCTGGGCGAAGCAGCTCCACTCGCAAGCTTCCTCCTCGATCTGTCAGCGAACATCTGCCCACGGGAAGTTTCATCCGCCACCGCACCAAAGCACACAGCTTTAAGGAGTGAGAAGGCAACTGTGCTGTGTGTACGTGTAGCAGAGAGGCATCAACGAAGAAAGGCAAAAGGCACCTTCAATGAGGCTTCCCTATTCCAAAGGCTGGTCTTCCACAGGGATGACAGGATGGAGATGCCAACAAATGCAACTCTTTACATTATGGTTCACTGTACAGTCATAAGGCGATGTAATAATTAACCTGATATACCAGTAGGAATCTTAGAGGTAAATGAAGTTTATTGTTTCTGTATAACTAGTATGACTAATAAATTGTGTTAATGAAATTCAAGCATTTGACACTACTACCATTACTGAATTAATGTTGAAAAGGAAAAAAAAACATTTGCATTTAAAAACACTGAGTGATACTGAGGGCTACAGCAAATACAGAATGTTTTGTGCTGCATGGGATCAATGTCAGTTAGTGAGGGTGTGGTGGAGCATTGGCACCATCACCACCTGACACTCGGTCGACCAAGGTTCCATTATCGAATCTGCCGATGCGAGTCTGTGTTGCTTAAAAGCGTCTGCCGCATAGTGGACCACTTTAAGTTTACAGCTCAGGTGTAAAGCATTACCAAGAAAATAATCCCATTTGAAGTCATAGTGTAACAGTAACAAAGCATACTGAGAAATGATGTGTGCTACCTTCATGGACATTGTGAATTATGGACATGAAGACAAGACGATCCATCAGAAACGACAAGAGACCATACTTACGGGTAAAAAAAGAGGGGAACTCTTTATTTTTTGTCAAACGGTTCGAACACTACGGACACACAGTGAGGACGTTTTGCGCAGGGCAGAGCCTTACCGTATTCTCTGTGAAATTGTAATCCAAGGAGTATTGCAATTTGCCCAGTTTCTCCTCCTCCTTGGGCTCGGCCTCTTTCTCCGTATCCGTCAGCCCTGTCTCGGCATCATCCTCATCCTTCAAGGCCTGAAGGAAACACCCACCAACAGTCAGTGTCTCCCGCTCGACCATCACAGCAGACGGCCACGGTTCGGCCTGGGGCGGGGGGACTTCCCCAGGCAGCCCGTACCTGAAAAGCTGGTTCTCTTTTGTTTTTTTGTTTGTTTGTTTTGTTTAGGGGGTAAAGGGGGTAGCAAGCACTAAAGAAACACCACAGCAGTTAAAACACCATGACATGCTCAGTGATGCACTAGCCACGGGCCAGAAACCCCCCCTCCCCACCTTCCCCGATGCAATCAGTCAATCAATCAATCATTCAGTCAGTCAATCAATAGATTATTCATTCAGTCAATTAATCCATGAGTAGTTTTTTTTAAATCTGGTTTGAGGAAGGGATAGGTCCCATTATGAAAGCAGAGAAATGGTATTATTGATGCCATATTTAAAAGACAAAAAGAATCATCTGGAATGTAAAAGTGAGAGAAGAATGGGAGAGGATGGCAAGAGAGAGAAAAAAGAGAAAGAAAAAAAAGGGAGAGTACAGTACAGTACAAGAATGGAGAGAGAATGGGAGACAGAGATAAAACTAGAGACAGACATTGTGAGAGACAGATATGTTTCAATGAAAGAGAGAAAAAGATAAAGAGAGAGTGAAAGTGAGAAATAGAGAGAGGACAATTCCCTTTATGCCAGTACAAGCAGATCAGTCCCTGGCAGAAGCAAACCAGAAGGGAACTGCCGGAGATGGTGAGCGACAGACAGACAGAGACACAGAGAAATCCCCTGACCTAGTCTCAACATCAGGGGGAGAGGCAAGAGTGCTGGTGGTGGTTGTGTTGGTGGGTGGGACAGAAAGTAGGGAGTTGTGGTGGGTGGGGGGGGGGGGGTGTGTGGAGGTGGTGGTGGTGGTGGTGGTTGAAGAGGGGTGTGGGGGGCTTATATCTCTGATTACTGGATCAGCATGCGATTTGACGAGCTTCTCAAGTTCATTCACCGTGAAAGTTGCCTCTTTTTTTTTTTGGTTTCATAACGTCAAACGCTCTCATCAGTCGACATGCAAAAGAGGGCATTCATTCTCAACGCGTCGCAAAGAGAGAAAACAAACTAAGTGCTGTGTTTTGTCTCGTGGGTTTCTCCCCCACCCCACCCCCCCTCTCATTCTCAATGGCATGTCCATTAACACACCTCCCCACACTCAGTATACAGTGGCATAATCATGACCCTCAGCTGCCCATGGGACCGCAACGCGGATGGAAGCTAGAAGCATCATGCCAGCGGAAGGTGTCAGGGGGCAGGGGTTAGGGGGTTTCGTCAGAGAGGGGGTTGTAATGTGGATGGGGTCTGACCTATTAGTCGTTTGGGTTACTGGTGTGAAAGCAGAAGACCGAACGAAATTGATTTCTTTTCTTCATCACCCACAGCACACCTGGATCCCACTGATGACAAGCAATTGGTTTATTCTAGTTAAATGTCCTCTGTTATCAAAGAATCATCAAAGTGGCAGGTAATGAAGCAGAAGTGAGCTAGATAATTGCCCAGCGTGAAATGTCCTATGAAACAAAGTCTTTTAAGGAGCTTGGTAGTGTGCTATACTTTTTTTTTAAACAAAATCAATTTAATTACTGAATCAGACACGTAAAATAAGTTTTTAAGCAATCTATTTCTTTCACTTCCTCAGGCTGAGGTCAACTCAGCTCAAGCTCCTTGAAAAAAAACTGTGTTTGTCAAGTTGAGTAAAATTACTTTTTCAGTACAATTTCCCTTCCGAGGCTGAGATGAATTATTTCATTTGTGACTCAGCTTCAGTTTTGCTTGTCATCACAATCACCCAGGATATTTTTTTCCCATGGACATTTTAATCATGATGAAATGTATTTTATTTCATTTTTTATTTCTGTAATATTCCCATTCCAAAAACTTTGGTGTGGGGTGATTTTGAAAGGAGAAATCAATGTGGTTCAACCTTGTAAAAGCGCACCCTGTGCAATTTTTCCTTTCAGTTTGTGTATATATATGTGCATATTGCAGACCTACGCACATATATATTGTAGATATACATGTACTTTATGCATAGTTACATATATTTGGCTCTACAGGAGTAAGTTGTTTGTCAAGAGGCTTTTAAGAAAAGTCAGAGTAGCAGGCTTAAGAAGATCCAACAGCAATTGGGAACCTACCGCCAGTGCCAATCCCGCACAGTCATCAGAAAAAACACAGATAAGGAGGACATAGAAGGAAGAAACACAAATTAAAACAACCACACACAGACGTTTAACACATGATTCTGGGCACACCAGGAGAAATGACTGCGGTGGAGTCCATAACTCCACGTCTAGCATACTAAAGCTAAGGCAATTTTTGTGTTGTGAGTCAGTGTCTGTCTCACTGATTAAGCTATTGGTGGTATCTGCATGCAGACTTGAGTGTGTCTTGCTAGGTTCTGTTGTCATTGCTATGCTTCATAGGTTGCCTCAGGACAAGATTTCATTTTAGTGAGGCTTGCAAATGTCCCCTGAGGGAGATGCTTTCTGAGAGGGGATTTTCAGTTGTACCAAAAATAGTGGGTACAAAAGAATTTCAAACCTAATCTAATAATTTACAACTACATGATTTAAACTTCATCATTAGAGTCTTACTGGCATTTGGAGGACCAACTTAATGACCAAACTACTGGGTCAGTTCCCTCAATGCAGGCCTTTACTACACGTGTATACTTCATGTTTTGCTTAGTTTGCCAAATTTGTCCAAATCTAAGGGGAAGTAATGGCTTCTTCTAAGTCCAAATCTATGGGGAAGTAATGGCTTCTTCTAACTCTGAAGGTGTCGTCTTAGCCCTGTGGCTGTCAGAGGGAGTGGGAGGTGTTAGCCTTTCATTTACAGCTCCGGCCCATGGCCTTGAGCTTATGAGCCGAGTGTTGGATCCTGCTTCTCCCCAATCAATGGCTCTAATTTAGGATGTGATCGTGGTTGGCACGGACTCAAAAAGAGTGCCCGTACTCTGGAAATTACATTACATTACATTACATTACATTACATTTGGCTGACGCATTTTTAACCAAAGCGACTAAAATTAAACAGACTTTGGTCAATTACTCAGTCCAAAGTGTGGTAGGCACTGCGAGGCCTATTAATGCAATTACTAAGCTAACAAGGGTTAAAGTGCTCCATGTTGCATATCATTTTCGGGGGGTTGTATTTGAGAGAGAAAGAGAGAAAGAAAAAGAGGGCAAGAGAGATGAATTAATATGCTGTCTCAGAGTAATTGAGCTAACGTCATTTCTCTGGGTTGATACCACGTCATTACATAACACAATATAATCAGAACTTTTAAACGAAAATTGCTCTTTGAGCAAAAAGAAAATAAGAAGGAAAAAAAAGACAACCCAAAAAGCAAAGAGTGGTAACTATAATACTTTCTGGGCTGATTACAAGGGTCTTTCCCCCATTTTAGTCCTGCAATAAGAGTCAGGGGTGAAGTATCGCATTCATCAAGTCATGTGTCCCAGCCCACCCACCCACAATGGATGTTTTTAAGCATTATACATGTTCATAGAGTGTATATAAACTTATATAAGATAGACTATAGGCAGAGAAAAGGTTGCATATTGTGTATTTTTGTCTTGTTCTATGAAATACAATTTAAATTAGTAAATAGTCATAAGTAATAAATCATTACATGTTTGAACATCGCAATATCAGCAATGAATTAATAAGCAAGTGAAAAGACAACAGCAGTAACAAAGTTTTTACCTCGGTTTTCGCACCGTCTATGACATCTTTCATGTTGATGGCATTCTTGCCCTTGTCTTTGCCCTTCTTGCCCTTCTTCTTCTTGAAAATCCACTTTTTGCAAACGCAAAAACAGCAGGACAACACCAGCACCACAGCGACAAACGCAATAGCCACAATGGCCCATGATGGCACTGGAGAGACAGAGAAAGATGACATCTGTAAAACATCTGGATAGCAGTGTGTACATGAGCATACTCAAGCAAATAGGCTTTTACATTGTTTTGTAATGCTCCGATACACTGAATAAGGATGAAGGTTTAAAATCTGGTTAGGTGAATTTGCAACCACAGAAAGACTGTGGATGTGATATATATGTGGCCAAGCAGACACTGAAACATCCTGTTCTGGGCAGTCAAGTGAAATGTGCTTAAATGTCATTCATTCAGAAAGTTTTAGATAACGGAAACAATTACGATTATCACCTGGGTGCTCAACTCATTTGGTCAGATAACAAAATCACTTTAATGTATTTAAGAGGGTTAAGAGTGCTGCAGAGAGAGAGAGAGAGAGAGAGAGAGAGAGAGAGAGAGAGAGAGAGAGAGAGAGAGAGAGATCAGATAGCTACCCAGGATCATGGTTTTAAGCCACCAAGAGGCCTTGAGTCTTACATAAAGCTATCTAAGCATCCAAGGCAGAATCATCTCAGTAAAATGCTACTGCATGCTCTAGAATCACTCCAGTAAAATGCTGCTAAAGATTTCAGAACCTACTGTAGACTGTTCAAGTGAGGGGTATATCTGTCAAGATATATCTCCTCATCTGTGCCAAAAGAAACACTGCCAATAAGTTATGTATGTCATCCATCTCCAAGGGTTCCAGGTGCAGATGGATCAAAACCAGGCATCCTCTGCTAGCTGGGAGCCCCAATGACTACAAATCCTGAGCAAACACATCAATCTTTGATTTGCCGTGATGTGGAGCTGTAGACTAGATACCATGTGAGGTTCTAGCTTCCTAAATGTATCACTGTACTATGGTCGCATTGAACAACTAAACAATGGTTATAGCACAACAAAGCTTATGGATTATGCAAGACGGGCCTCTAACACAGAGCATATTGTGTAAATGCAATGCAGCATGACAAATACCAACAGTGTATGAGGATATCCTTACAGATAATTTGTACTTACAGAAGTATGTGCATTAAAAAGAGACAGGCCAATTCAATGAAGGCTAAAAGAAGCTTGCTGTCAAACCCTCACTAAACAACAGGAGCTCACCTGAGAAAACCCAGATGAACAAAACATGGATGCCAAACAAAAAAGCGGGCAACTGGGGGCTGGGGAGGTAAAGGCAATCCAGTAATTACATGCTCCACTTCCATCCCTACCACCATCCCCACGCAAAACAACAACCCACCCCATCACCACTTCCCAGTCAGAGGCAATAATGAGGACTCCGGATCCATGGCGGCAGCTCAGTCCTCCGAAACCAGAGGCGTAATTATGGATTCCACGTGCAAGACATCAAACACCTGGCAACCAACGCCTCCACTCAATGGCACGGTGCGCAAAACACACTCTCAGTCAGACAGAAAGCCAACCCCTTCACCATCACCATCACTGCCACAGCAGAATCCCTGTTCTCCAGTTTGTCTGTTATCTAAATGAAACCCGTGTCCAAGGACAGAGCTCCAGATGACTAGGGAACAGAGCTATGGCAGGAGTCCAAACCCTATCTTTTCAGTGTCTAAGGTGACATTTTGCTATCCCACAGCCTTGGTGTGTTGGTAAGGTATTGGCAAGGTATTTTCTCTCTGTCTCCTCATCTCCCCTTTGTGTGTATGTGTGTGTGTGTGTGTGTGTGTGTGTGTGTGTGTGTGTGTGTGTGTGTGTGTGTTTGTGTGTGTATGTGTCTTCACTTTGAGGACTTTATATCTGTATTGTATGAAAAAGAAATGTCAAAGAGACATTGAAAGAGAGAAAAATTGGCAATAGGTTAGTATCTCTCCAAGAAGTTTCAAGCTGTTGGCATTGGCTGCATCTCCCTTACCCAAGTCCAGAGGGACAGAATAAGAGACAAAGAGAAGTGTGTGTGTGTGTGTAGGGGGGGGGGGGGGGCGGTGGGTTGTGGAGAAATCAATGGTCTGTTGACAAAATCGATAAGCTCTCTCCTCCGAGGAAAAACAGTGAGTGATGCTCTAAAATAACTTTGGGATCTTTCAGCCCTCAGCCTCGCCCAGGCCCAAGCTCAGTAGGGTGTTAATGGAAGTGACACTCCTCGGTGCTCTCCTCTCCTCTTCTCTCTATAATGCCCCCACCACCCCAACGAGAGAAAAAAAAAAACCTTTCCAATTTGTGGGAGAAATTTAGTGTTTACTGCTCACGGACACACACTCTCTGGTGGAGGACAGTGCTGTGCCAGCAGGCATTTATCATGAGCTGGGACAATTCAGAGTAGAAGGTGGGGTTCTAGCAAAGCTGGGGAAAAAAAGAAAAAAAAAAGAAATTGAACAAAGCCAATTATTGGCTTCCTGATTTGTTGCGCAATTATTTTTTCTAATATCATCGCAGCTGAAGGTTGTTTTTTTGCGACATGTGATCTGGCGCTCGGCAACTAATTAAAAGCTTGAGAAAACAGCCGGTGACACACTTTATGGGCGATCAATTTCTCTTGAGAGTCCATGTGATTTCAGATTTTCAAAGAGAGCGTTTCAAAGGTGTAAACAGACCAACAAAGAAAGAGAGAGGCACGGCTAAAGTTTACTCAGTAAAGAGTTTGACAAAATATCAAACGATTACTATTTCCATTAGTGCAAACCCACACAGATGCCATCAGCCATCCTTGGGTTTGTTGGTAGCTCAAGAGACCCCTCAGTCACATGACTATACCAATACAAAACAAACCCTCCCGACAAGTCAGTCTGATAACAAAAAATTATACGCTCTCTTTCGACACTGTGCTGTCAATCAACTTCCCATTCTGGCGCTGGCATTTAGACAGACCCATTGGGACCCAGAGAGGTCTCCAGCATGACATCGCCACTAAACCCTCTTCACATTTAAAGGGGAACTTGGCAACTATTTCAACGTAATAAACCCGTTTAGAAATCATTTGGATGGTTAAATGACCTGTTCCGGTGAAAATGGTGACTTTTCCCGCTGCCCCTAGCGTCCCCAGGCGAAAACCAACTTTGCAACATTGAGACTACCTTCCCGGAAAGAGAAGTGAGAAACAAGAAACTCATTTTAAATCGTGTTTTTTTACCTTGTAACATCCACATTGTCTGCCGAACTTATGCTAACCGTTTTGCTACATTTTAAACAAATCCATGTGCTTTATCGTTACCTTTTTCCACAGTTTGAAATAGCATAATGTACCATTTCTCCAGCAGAGGGGGAAATCCTGCCAAGTTTCCCTTTAACATGTCAATGTACTGATCTGGAATCAGTCTGTCAGTCTGCACTACTTTGACCTCCCAATTACATACCCTAAATGAATAAAAAACAACCCTTCTCTACCACTCGAAACCACCAAGTCCAGTGCATCAGCTTTGGAATAGGACCCAAAAGTAAGTCAGATGTTGCCAGTGTGGCTTCTTCCATCATGTAAAGCCATGGCAGCAGAGAAAATATTATCTTTTAATGGATGTGTCTAAAAGGTGGCAGGTTCATATTTAAGACCCGTAAAAGCTGCGTCGATAAGAAACTTTGCCACCCGATGCAGCTGTGCTACGGTGACACGATTCTAATAAAAGGTTGGATAAAAGAATTATATGTAATGCAATGACACAGCAGGAGGCAAATGGACTGGAGTAATGACCGCATTGCATCCGCCACCTATTTAATAAAACAGACTGTGTTGCAATCAGATTACTGCATTTCTCTCCCTCTTTTTCACTCATCATCGGCAAAATTCAATCTTTTCTTATCCCCTCCGCCATCAGTTATTGTTATTTATAAACGTAATGGAGCTGGGCAGGACACGAGAGCTGCAGGAGAGAACAGAACGAGAGAATCCTACTGTCAGAAAACGGCAGCGCGATAATGTTATCTCTTTCATCAAGCATGTGTCTCATCCCGAAAAGCACTTTTGTGTTTCTTAATTAAAAGAACCTGAGTCCTAGAAAGCAATAGAGGCATTGGGTAATTAACTACATTGTGCGAGTGTCAATTCCCCCCCGAGAGCACCAAACCGGCGCGCACAGTTCAACTTTCGGCAAGGGTTATCTCCTGTTCTGCCAAGCACGCGTGTGCCAGTGTTCATACGAGGCAACAGGCCCATAAACACAGCACGTGCACACAATAAACAACGCAAAATGTGAAATGGAGTATCACAGCGCAGCAGTTTTCAGCGCCACCAGATGAAATGTAGTGACACAGTAAACAAACAAATCACGATAGCTAAAAATCCACCCATGATACAATGAGATCTTTGTTTATTTTTTTTTTGTGGGCTACAATGGGCCACTAATACGTCTCCAGTCTTCCTTCCATCCTCCCACCTTCCTCTGAATGCAGTCAAACAGACAGTGTAAAACATCACTGGCTTGAGTTGCAGCTGAATGCTTGATGCAACCCTTTCAGATAAAAAGAGAGAAAGCCTTTTCTTTTTGTGTTGGTCCTAATGAGATAATAGAAACTGAAGGGGTGAGAATGAAGACTACTGAAACATGACAGTCGAGAGAAGAGTAATGATTCCTGATCCTCTGGATGCCCGTCAGTTCCAACATTCAAAGACAACACTGAAATAATGGTTTTAAGAGGAACATAAAGAGCCTCATCATACTAAGCTATATATAGCTATATGGCCATAAGCTATATGTACAGTATTATTGTTGATATAGGCAGGCAGCTCTCAGAGACCTAACCCTGATATAGAATCCTGATGTAGAATATTTCTGTCTTTAAAAACAGGCATCTACAAGCTACAAGCACTGTATTCTTTTTTGACAGAATCTTGGAATCCTGTTGATCTCTGTAAAGGTGGCTGACGTGACACTGACAGAAATGCACAGTGATGTATCTCTGTCTGAGAGGTATTGGATTGATCTGTGACTTGGGCAGAGGATTCTGTAGGGAGGACAGTGTCTTGTGACACACATACACACACACACACACAGACACACACACACACACACACCGCAGGACTGATCTGGATGTGATATGAGGTTTCGTGGCTGGAGGGGGTTTGTAGGGAGGGACACGACTGTTGTGTGTAGGCCACAGGGAAGGCAACTGCCAAGATAATCAGTCACCAGGGGAAGGCTGCCGGGCACAGCGGCTACAGTAGGCTGCGGGTCGTTAGCAGCACACACACCAGCCTCCTCACAGGGAATGAGCCGCACTCTACAATACTCCTAGACTGAGGTAATAGAATGGGAAGAGATAGAGAGAGAATGTGTGTTAAAAAGTGTGTGTGTGAGAGAGACAGAGTGTGTGTGTGTGTGTGTGTGTGTGTGTGTGTGTGTGAGAGAGAGATAGAGAAAAAGAGAGATATACAGGACAGGTATGTGTGTGAGTAAAGAAGAAGAGGGCGTGACCTGCTGCTTTTGTTGTACTCCACCATTTTCTTCAATCATGACTATCAGGCCCAGATTGCATTGCGGGTTATTATGGTGTTGGCTACTGTGTGGTCTAAATATATATATAATACAGACCTTGTGTTATTGTTACTGCTATTTGGGTTGAAGGATGTCTGAAATAGGCTACACTCTAAGGAGAAAAGAATAATATCTGGGCTGTTTAGTTTTGTATTTACTAAACTTTGCTGGAGGTGAAGGATTTGGAGGGGAAAAAAACTCCCACTGTCCCACTTGTTGTTCTGGCCAAGTGATCGACTGACTTCATCCATTACCTCCACGTTAGACAATTAACAACTAGCCAATTAATTGACGTAAATATCTGGGAATCGCTTTTCAGAACTCGTCAATGTCCTTAACCCGAAACCTCCACCAAACTTTGGATATCAAATATCATTAGCGAAGCCCAAATCACATTCACGGTAGGATGGCATAATTGCAATGACACTTGTGTAAGAAGGCCGTCCTTGTCACCAGTGGCGGGTACCCGTCTCAACGATTCCTCTCCTTGCTTGTAACGTTTCACCGGTAAAACGGCAACCTAACAGGAAGTGGCACCGTAGCCATGGTGATAAGCCACATTGCCGGTGGACAGGGGTGAGCTCAAGTCACAACATGAACAAATCGCTGTGCTGAAATTTAAGTGCACAATGTGTAAAAGTGGTTAGTGGCAACATTGGCCACCCTTTGTTTGGAGTGATAAAAGAAAGCATTTCCTCCAGTTACAATGTCGGAACGCATTAAAAACATGCTACCTTTGCTGAATACAGAAACCCCAGCATACCCCAGAATGCCACAGCAGCCAGGGATAATTTATTTAGACCCAGTGTTGTGTGTGTGTGTGTGTGTGTGTGTGTGTGGCGGGGGGGGGGGGGGGGGGGGGGGGGGGCGTGGGGGGCAAGAACAAGTTTGTTGCAGCACAGAATGACATCAGCTCATGAGTTCACTAAAGGGTTACTTCACTTGACTGTCATCAACACCACAGTGCAAATTAATCTTAATAGGCTCAATCTTAATAGACTCATGCATACACATGAACTAGTTTGTTCTTGTCACAACACAGTCAAAAATTCACTCCTTTTTCAAGACACATCCAAACATTGAGAACAAAATAGTGATAATTTATTGTAATTTACCAGTTTCTCCTGTTTCCTAAAGTGATTGATCGCCAGGATCGGGTAAGGCAACAAACGTAGTGAGTCGACTTAAGAGAAAACTCAGTACAGTGCCAAGCCCTAAGAGGAAGGAACAGCAGACCTGTCCTTAAATATAGGGGTCCTCGACTCGAGGTCCTCGAGTTCTGTGCCAGGGTGGGGTTTCCTGACAGGTCTCATGCTTCCTGCTTACCTCCAATGGCTTGTGCTGGACAGAGGTGGAGGCACGGCCATTTACCATCATTTGCAGTATGGATCGGTCCTGTCAACCACACAGCTAGGTGGTACTTCTACCTGGCGTGTTCCCGTTAATGCAGTGGGGATGGCTGGTCAATTTAAGCTTTTTTGGTCTGACGGGTGTCCTGTCTCACTGCTTAGGTTACTTTAAAGAGACTGCTTTGTAACACCCACCAACACAATAAATTCCCACCAACGTACACTACTTAAAGAGTCAATGAGTTCCCCGCAGAGTAGGCCTATGTCCCTTGTTTGCTGAATGCCAAATAACTGCGCATAATTGCGCTAACCTCTGTGTGAAATGGGCTGGAGAGAGCACCACACAAATACGACTCTAATTCAACCTAGCAGGGCGACAGGGGTTCGCAATATCCAGACGGAAGAAATTCTTGACAGTTCTCGACAGAATTTCCTCCCATTTCAAAGCACAAACATAAAGAGGCTCAATCTACTCAGCAAGACCCCCCCTCCCCTCCCCTGTTCCCTTTAGACGCCCCTGCGGACAGTACACATTAGGCACTCACTGGGAAGGCTTACTTTAGCACTATGCACAGACACATGGCTGATAGAGGACCTGCGTGAAAGCGGTAATTTAGCCCCTATAATGGGACCTGTTTTTTTTTTTTCCCAGGTCACTCTCCTGGTCGTCATCGGCATCTGTCGGAGGCAAACTCGGCAACCCCTTATTGGGTAGTTGCCAACAGTACACAACATGCTCATTAGAGGAGCAGGGGCTTCATGGTAAATAGCTAATGAGAGGAGAAGACACACACACACACACACACACACACACAGACAGACACACACAGACACACACACACACACACCTCCCATTAGTCTTCCAACTAGTGAGGGTTGGGCTCTCCAAGATGGAGTGATTAGGGGTGTATTCTTAGATAGGTGCTGGGAAGATGAGCGTGCATACACACACACACACACACACACACACACACCCATTGTACATACACACACACACACACACACAAACACCCACCCACACATACAAACACAGACACCCCCCCACACACACACACACAAACACATGCACACACACACACACATGCACACACACCCACACACACACACCCACACAAATACACACACACACACACACACACTGCTAATTCCTGGGTGTGGCAGCTTGAGTATGAAGAGCCATTAGTGCGCTCCGTGGGGATCTCGGGGGCTCGGCCCCTGACCGAGTCTTCATTATGGCTTCCATATGCTGTGCGTTGCTAATCACATTTAAACCTCCACCACCGGATCTCTTAACATGCTTAAAGCAAAGATAGTGGGTTGGTGTCAGTCAAGGAGCGCTTCCATATGCCTTATTACAGATCAAAGGCTACATGGCTACAGGGTCTAGAGCTGTTTTTTTTTTTCTATTTTGACAAAAGCAAATATACTTTGGCTTAAACAAGCCTAGAGGAAGCAAACAAACCTCTTATCAGGGCAGTGCCATCGTAAGTGCGTAGCTGAATCATATGCCTACTGCGTCATTTGCACCGCTCTGAAATCATTACAAGTCCATTTTCTGTTGCAAAAACACATTTCCTGATATTACAATTACTTTGACACAAGCCGATAAATACACCTATATTGAGTTTTCATTTAGACTTTCGGGAATGTGTCTGGCTTCCGGGCGTGAGCGAACGCAAGGCTTTATACAAAAACAGACCTTGACTGTTAACAAAGAATGAACCACCATCGTGGTCTGTGAGAATCAGGTGTGTTTATATGCGAAAGCAGAAAGCGCTGACAGCTGCTCACAGGCCTCAATGTGCGCCTGCTTTGCCTGACACCGAGAGGCAATATTGACAGAGGGGAGAAAATAAGCAGACGAAGGAGACGAACAAAACTAGCGAGGAGCAACAAGGCATGCAGATTACAGGCCTCGCCTGCCTCTCACTCCCACTTCTCCGCAAAGATGACGTGCGGAGTGAAGGGGGGAGAGGGAATTTGTTTTTGGTTTGTGGTCTGTGTGTGTGTGTGTGTGTGTGTGTGTGTGTGTGTGTGTAGGAGTGTGTGTGTGTGTGAGTGTGACAGTGCATCAAAGCTGCCGTCTGCCATCAGCGAGTAAAACAAAGCCCCCTGAAGGCTCAGGAGTTTGGGAGGTGACAGAGACACACATAAGCAGCTTGGTACTGAGGTCAAGCCAGAGCATCAGGGTCCTGATCATTACACGGTTAATAAATCCCCACTAACTTCTTGGTTGTACCAGTAACTATAGTCAACAGACTAATTCAACTATCCAGCAACAGAAGCAGATAGATTGTCGCTACCAAAAACCAACAGATAATATATCACTCTGACACAGATCTTTGATACAGATGCTGTAGTATTTGTTTATACGGTATCCATGTAGTTGATATGGCTAAGCCAGTGGAGCAATGCAGACACAATAACGGAAAACATTCAATTACAAGTGAGATCAAAATTGGCAGACATGGATGTCGTCTCATACTCTGGGGCTTCATATTAACACATGTATAGAGACTGAAGGAGCCTGCTCTTGCATAAGTGGCACACAGCCTTGACATGATGATACAGGGTACAGCAGGCAGAGGCGGACATCCCGGTTCCAGAAAGTGAAAGTATATTCTTTCTACCTGTGCACTTACCACAGGTGATATTACTAATTATCTGATCTACCTGGCTGCTAATTAGGATGAGCTGGTTTACTAAATGGTTGGATCGAATACTTTTACTTTCTGACCCCGGGATGTCTGCCTCAGACAGCAGGCTGGTCAGGGGACTCACGTGGGATCTTGTTGAGCTCGTTCATGAACTTGTTTTTGATCTTGGAGAAGGCCTCGTCCTTAGGCTCACCCGAGCCAGCAGCGCCTTCTGCCGTGCTGTTGGAGTTGACCTCGGGGGCCACGGTGGGCACCGGGCCCCCGACGCGCGCTTCCCTTCGACTCATACTGGGCTTGGGTTTGGCCGCCTGGAGAAGGCTGTGGAGAGAGAGAAGAGGGAGGGAGATAAAGAGATGTTAGCGTGGATGTTAGCATTGCTAACAGAACCCTGACTGAAACACACACGACACTGGCGGGCTGATGAGCGTAGACACCTGTCACTGAGTAGATCTGAGCAAATGTTTGATGGTGTTCTTGGAACTTCTCCAGCTGAATCAGAAGTGGGGATATTACACTAATAAGCTCATCTACCTGGCTGAAGAGCTCATTAGAAACAGCGTGTTTAGTTTACTGCACACTACACACTCTCTCCCCCCAGTACCACTGCACACTACACACTCTCTCCCTGCACACTACACACTCTCTCCCCCCAGTACCACTGCACACTACACACTCTCTCCCTGCACACTACACACTCTCTCCCCCCAGTACCACTGCACACTACACACTCTCTCCCCCCAGTACCACTGCACACTACACACTCTCTGCCCCCAATACCACTACACACTCTCTCTGCCCCCAATACCACTACACACTACACACTCTCTGCCCCCAATACCACTACACACTACACACTCTCTCCCCCCAATACCACTACACACTCTCTCCCCCCAATACCACTACACACTACACACTCTCTCCCCCTAATACCACTGCACACTACACACTCTCTCCACTTACTGCACACTACACACTGTGCACTCTGAGACCTGTTGAGGTAGGGTTAAACTAACTTTAGGTTCACTAACATGTACTGGTATAACAGCCAGCATTACAAAGTGAAACCGCTCTGTAATTATACTAGGTTACAATGGGATAAAGTGCTGGAGTAATTATGTGACATTGTGAGCTGTGCCTTCACTGATTAATGTTCATAAAGAGACAAACAATGAGGTACTGGTACTGACAATGTTGCATTTATTTATTTTTAAATGATGGCTGTTTGTCTTTTTCCACCGTGTGGGTTAACTTGTGCATATGTGTGTAAGTGTGCATATGTGTAAGTGGTGTGTGTGTGTGTGTGTGTGTTTAAAAAAGTTGGTGCGTATGTTTTACAGGAGTGGGTGGGGTGGCACTCATCGCCTCTCTGTGGGTGGCTGGCAGCAGACAATGGAACTTGTTATTGCCAGTTGTTCTTGGCAGGTCGTCACCAACGCTCCCGTCGTCATGGAAACACCAGGGTTAATGGCCCACAAAAGACGTACGTGTGTGTGTGTGTGTGTGTGTGTGTGTGTGTGAGAGAGAGAGAGAGAGCGAGAGGATTGAAGGGGGATATCTTTTTACACTGTTACTACTAATGCTTTCTTTTTATTTTCATGAACTTGGAAGATGTTAGCGCATTACTCTCTCTACAAAACAAACGAGTATGTCTAAATCATATGACCCCAACCCCCCCCCCCTCCTATCTCTCTTGCTACCATGTCATCTCAGGTTAGTCATCAGGTTTGTTCCTCTTTCCCAACTCCAAACTAAACAAAGCAACAACCTCACTAGTCTGTACTCACAGGTAAGCTACTTTGCGTTACTGGCATTAAGCATCTCTTTGCCGGCATTGTTAACACAGCCATTGTTAACACAGTGAGGTGTTGACGTGCATGTTGTCAGAGACAGCTGTTATACACCACCATGCTGAGAGACCAGGACAGCTCTATCCAACCTCCAACAGCACAATCACCTCTCGAATACACACACACACACACACACACACACAGGGGACCAGGCAGTGTGCCCTCAGATACATTAGGACATTAGTGCTAGCCTATATGGGAAACGAAGAGCATTTTTTGTATTTTTGGAATAAGTGCTTCTTCCAAACGTGTAATCTCAGGCTTCTTGTATTGAGCTGATCAAGAGGTGCCACTTCAAAGAGAGAGGGCTTTCTTGTGATCTTTTTTTTTCTTCCACCCAACTCCCCAAGAGTGACGAGTGGCACACGCTGATGAGTTGATGTGGGCGGGCACAGCTCATCAATCAACACACACACACACACACACACACACACACACACACACACACACACACACACAGGTGGGTACTCTGAGCAGCGCAGAAAGTAAGAGTTGATGTAGAAGGGGCGAAGCGAGGGGGGAACATGTCTGTATGTGTGTGTGTGTGTGTGTGTGTGTGTGTGTGTGGGGGGGGGGGGGTGGTGGTGTTGGGTGTCTCATCTAAATGGCGCTAATGCACACCTGCAAAGTTTTTCCAGCTTCCTCTCGGCTGAGTCAGAGCCGCGGACAAAAGAACGGCAACAAAGGCCTTGTAATTACATGCAGAAAGAGGGAGTAGAAAACAGTCCATTAGCTGGGCATTTGCATCCAAGGGGGACAAAAGAAAGAGAGAGAGAGAGAGAGAGAAGAGTGTCTTTTCTAAAGCTGAAACTGGGGGGGGAAACTTAAGATCCACAGGGTTATTAACACAAACATGGGCATGGTAGCAGGAACAGCCCTAGGGGGCGCCACCACTGTGCCAATCTTATGTCAGCAGGGGTAATTGCATCTGAGGCACATGCTTCTGTCTGTCTTTGTGTGTGTGTGTGTGTGTGTGTGTGTGTGTGTGTGTGTGTGTGTGTGTGTGTGTGTGTGTGTGTGTGTGTGTGTGTGTGTGTGCATGTCTGTGTGTGTGTGTGTTTGTGCATGTGTGTGTGTGTGTGTGTGTGTGTGTGTGTGTGTGTGTGTGCATGTGTGTGCATGTGTGTGTGTGTGTATGTGTTTGTGTGTGTAAGTTCTAATCCAGCACAACAGGGAAGCCAAAGTCATTTATCTAATTGCAGCAGGGCATGAGTTACTCATCCACCCAATCACTCTCTATCCCTCTCTCTCTCCCCGGTGAGAATAGAAGATCAAAGCCGCTCACCTTACTATTCCTCTCAAGGTCGTCGTGCCAACCGAGGGAAACCCCACACATATTCACTCCTATTCTAAGACACACCAGGCAGACATAGGCCTAATAATGGCAATGTCTCCACAGTAGCCTACGGGAAGCAAGCAATTAGTATATCACCCGTCCATCAAAACGTTCATCTCACAGTGCCATTCTTTTACACACAGACAATGTCTGAATACGTTATAGTCTCAATATGTTTTTAATGCATAATTCACTACAGGTTATTGTGCCCCAGTGAGAGCTAGCACACATGAGGCTAATGAGGAGCGCTAACCTCCAGCAGTCTCCTCAGCTGAAGCCCGGTACTCAGAGACGACCTTTAGCATGTTGCAGCATGGACTCCCCGAGGAGGCCACAGTTTTTCTCCTTTCAAGGATCGCTATAGGCTCCCAGTTTCACGAAGACGCGTGAACACTCTCCGTGTGAACGTCCGGCACCCATTGGAGGCGGCGACGAGTCTGAAAGGCACTGACGGGGCCTGGCACAGACGCAGCAGTTTTGAATCTTTAATGATTCTGCTTGTGTTTTTTTACCCACCCGGCTCAAGAGCCCTTGTAGTCGGGAGCACTTGAGTATATGAAACGTCGGTGGGGGAGTGGACGACGGGGTGGGGGGGTGGTCGGCAACTAATTTGCTTCGTCGAAAAGCAACTTCAAAGCGCCAGCTGACCTTTAATCTTCGTCTGCCGGCTGTCATTCTCCAGACGATTGTGTCTCGATTGCAACACAAAGTCAATGCCTGACCTTTTTCACCTTTATCAATGGCAGAAGTCTGTGGACGTGGAAAAAACATCACGCGCAGAGCACGCCACTCACTGATAAGCTTCAGCAGATGATTTAAATACAAATAACATCTGTGTGGCATTTGCTTCAAGTGGCTTACAGTAACTTACTGTACTTTTTTGCCATTCTAACTGCCTATACACCATTCTCCAGAAAAAAAAAATGTCCGACCAGTCCTAGTGGCCATATTTAAAGGGCAAAGCACTTTGGGATTTACTAGACTACCCTGGACAACAATAGCAAACTATAGAGCTTCCCAAACACGTATGACAATTAGCCATTGAAAGGCTGAAAGGCACAGACAGGCAGTGGACACAGAATTGTTATGTTATGTGAAACACCATAGTCTGTCCGTCAAGCAGAGAAATATGGTGGGTAAACGAATCCAGGTACTGCTGGCCTTTTAAGTGGGCACATGTGGACTCGGTTTCTCCCGGTGTGGTCCCCTGATGTACGGCGCCGAGTGGGCTGAGATTTTCCTGCGCTCTCGGCCCAACTGTCCGGCGGACTGAGGCTGCTTCACGCAGGTGTAAAAGCCATACCCAATTACAGGCCTGCCAGATGGCACAGCACGCCAGCCATCACACCCAGCCCTGGCACCGCCTGGCACTGCCCGCAGCGCTCTCTCTTTGTCTCTGTTTCCCAAAACACCTCCACCCCCCCCCCCCTCTCTCTCTCCAGAAAACCCAACCCCTCCCTCTCTCTCTCTGTGTATCTTTTCCACCTATCTCTCCCTCCTATTTCTTCCCACATTGGTCTCTCTGCTCTTTCTTTCTCTCCATCCCCCACTCTCTCTCTCTATCTCTCTTTTTTTTCACCCTCTGCCTTTCCGCTCTCTCACTCTATTCCCTCTATCTGGGTCATGAAATCCACAAGCCTCTTCCTCAAGCTCAGCCCCTGCCTCTATCTCTAAGCCTTTCTGTCAGATCTGCGCTTCAAGCACACAAACCCTAATGTTAGGTCCAGCCAGGAGGGACGAGAGAGATACTGAAAGGTCATCTGGCTTCAGCATTGAATAGAACACTGTCTCCATCTACAATACAATGCACTAGCAATGCGTAGGTGGGAAAATAATCCATATTGCCTCACTGTAGTGTGCGTGCATTCAGTTTGTCTCTTTTCACTAAAGCGCCTCAATAT
>NW_027468664.1:18565957-18570957 GCF_046254945.1 Alosa pseudoharengus
ATAAGGACATGTAGTGGGTGGAGGGAGGGGGAGGGGCATCCTGAGCTGTGATGACAGGTGTGGGGGTGGGGGAGATGTTGGCATCTACATTTTTCTCCCCTCCCTATCATTTTATTTGCCCTTCAGAGGTCAATATATCACTGGAAATAACAACAGGGCAGCCATTTTGAGAAGGTCTCCATGAAAATGTCTCCTGACATGCTTGCCATGCATGAGGAGTCATCCATATTTGAAATTCTATTGCAAACTGTTTTTTTTCCCCTAATAGTGAATCACACACTGTTCTGAAGGTGTTCCAAATGAGGGTGGGTGAGGGAGGAAAAAGCTGTGGGTATTTTTCAAGGTTTCAAGGTATTTCTTTCTGATATGAAACCAGGAATGCTCGCCATTGAGCTGCAGAACAAGGACACAAGGACGGATGGCGTCTCCGCTCTTTGGCGTGCACTCTGCTGTTTCATTGTGTGTGTGTGTGTGTGTGTGTGTGTGTGTGTGTGTGTGTGTGTGTACCTTTGAATCTATCAGATGTGGTTTTTAATGGGTACTGATGGAGAAAAAGACAGGTTGAGAGAGCAGAGAAAAAGAGAGAAGGGAGAGAGAGACGGGAGAGAGAGAGAGACAGAGAAAGAGAGAGAGAGAAAGAGAGAGAGAGATCCCTTCGCCTTTTCACAAAGCCGGATGTAGTTCGCCCCTGAGGAGCAGCAGAGGGAGAGTCACAACCAACAGAAGTGACACAGGGAAGAGGAGCATTCTGGGAATTTTGTTTAACCCGAACCTAAACAATGATCACTCAACCAGAAAAAACACATGTGACTATATATATGGCGGACTACATATGTCGGGGGCAACCACCATTTCATACAAGCAGCTGTTATCCTCAGATTCATTCAATGATAAGACAGATCTACTGTACCATATACAGTATGTCTGTCTGTCAGTCCGTCTATGTCAGTAAAAATATTAGTGATTTAGATACATAATGTGTTCAAGTGCTTCGATGACACCAATGATGTCAACCTCTTGTAGTCACCAGCAATTAGGCATCAGGTGGCGAAGTGCCCCCACTCAGCCAACACAGCTGGGAGACCCCCTTTAGAGATACCCAGAGCTACGGGGTACGCACTGACAGGACGCTGTCCATCATGCCCCTGTGGCACACATGTCAAAAGAGATGGAGCCCGAGCCACTGATTGGGCTTTACACAAAGCAGTCACGAGACGTGAGACACGAGACGCAAAACAATCTACGGTCCTCTGACCCCCTTTACATGTCACAACAGGAGAGGAGCGAGAGCAAGAGGATATGAGGAGAGAGAGAGAGACAGAGATAGACAGAGAGAGAGAGAAACAGATATATATATAGAGAGAGAGCAAGAGAATGATTTTGAAAAAAACAGCCATAGAAGGCTCTGTAAGCCCCTCTGAAGTGCCAAGGCTTGTTTTTCACAGCCCCAACCTCCCACTGTCTGAATCTCATTGACACCTATGGAGGGGGTGGGGGGTTAGATGGCTCGGCATGTGGATGCGGATGCGGAGGCTGTCGCAGCCTCACCAGCACCCACCACTCCACTCCGCTCCACTCGCCCCCCGTGTGATGAGTGTCACCAACACCTCATCTGTCTGTCAGGCGGTTTTTGTGCTCATTGAGTGTGTGTTTGTGTGTGTGTGTGTGTGTGTGTGTGTGTGTGTGTGTGTGTGTGTGTGTGTGTGTGTGTGTGTAGAAGAGAGATAAAAGGAGAGTGTGTGTTTGCCACAGGGTAGGATTGTGCACTGGATGATTGGGGGATGAAGAATACATTCTTTTATGTGATGTTAGTGATTTGATACACACACACACACACACACACACACACACACACACACACACACACACACACACACAGTTTCACTAGTTTATGCAATGACACAACGCCACTTGCCGACAAGCCTCTTCTTCAGCAACAAAACCAACATAAATAAATAAATAAAATAAACAAATGGAAACACAAAAAAATACAACTGCTTGCTCATCACGATTTGAACCGCTTGTACCTGCCGTGTGGATTTGCATATTGTAATGTGACATTGCGTAACATCTCACTCTGTCACAGCAGGGAGAAGGTCACCTGGTAATGAGGTGTCAAAATAACAAGCTTTCACAGCTCCACTCTCTCGTATTGGCTAAATCAACTGCCTTGCCTAAGGCAGACAGAATGCAATCCTATCTGATTTGTATTTCCCAGAAATATACATTTGTGTCAGATGTATTTCTATCAAGTGTCACACATAGGTCAAAGAATGTGTATGGTATGGCAGGTACATGGACCTCAGAGCTCAACCCAGGAGTTTTTAATTTCCATTTACTGATTCAGGAGATAACAAAGAATGTGTTTAATGAATGTAGTATGTGCTCTTTGGGGATCAATTTAGTGACCTTGGTATTGGTTTTACATTTTAGTGTACACTTTAACCTGCAGGAAATTGTTTCCTTTCACAAATTAATCAATAACCATAAACCTTCATGTACCAGCATGTTAACTGTGGCTGAGAAGTGTCTTTATGTTAGTTGTGGGCCCTGGACTCTGACACTGAACTGAAGTGCTGAGTAGAGGAGAGACTGACCGCAGCTTATCTCTACCATCAGACATCGCTGACATTACATTAATATGAGCTCTGATTTTCTCATTCAGGAAAGACATATCTCTATCTCTCTTTCCCCATCTCTCTCTCTCTATCTTTCTCTCTCTGTCACTCGCCTTTGCAAATGAGCTGGTGTTATCAGCATACCTGAGGTTAGACAAATCTCCATCAGCAGACACAGAGGGAGGGAGGGAGGGAGAGAGAGAAGGAGAGAGAGAGAGAGAGAGAGAGAAAGAGAGAGAGATGAGAAGGTTGATGGCATATGACACATTATCTATCGCTGCCTATTCTTCTTCTCAGATATTCATTTCTTTTTTTTTTCTCCCTCGTTTTAATCTTTCATCTCCCAAGCCCAGGTGTAATTACGCCTCACCCAAGAGGAGTGTCGGGAAAAGGGGAAAAAAAGAGAAAAAAAGACGAGTGGGTCGGCGCATGCTTAACAAAACATAAACAGATACCATCTCAGAGCTCGGCAGAGAGCAGAGAGAGAGTGATTACCATCACAGCCACCAAAGCCACGGGGACCAACCAACATGTTGATGGAGATGTGGTCATGTAAAGACAAATCTAGGTCTACGTGTGTGTGTGTGTGTGTGTGTGTGTGTGTGTGTGTGTGTGTGTGTGTGTGTGTGTGTGTGTGTGTGTGTGTGTGTGTGTGTGTGTGTGTGTGTGTGTGTGTGTGCGTGCAGTTGTGTGTTTTGAAAGGGGTAATGCGACGAGACTTGACGACATGATTCCGACAGACAATCAACGGCGCTCTGAGTCGCTCCACCCGCGTCGGTGCAGCTGTACTCCGATCTGAAGTGACAGCAAAAGAACATCTTGACTGATGTGCTCTGTCTTCGGCGACGGTGACAACTCTGTCGCTCTCTCAATGTCTCTCTGCCAATTTCTCTCTCTCTCTCTCACTTTCAATTCATCCATTCCGCTTTCCCTCTCCCTCTCTTCTTTATGTGCCTCCCCTCATTCCCAGTCTGCCCGGCACAGGAGGACAGAGCTCAGGCGAAGGAGGAGGAGGAGCAGGTGGAGGAGGAGGATGTGGAGGTGGAAGAGGAGGTGGAGGAGGAGGTAGAGGAGGTGGAGGTGGAGGAGGAAGAGGAGGTGGAGGTGGAGGTGGTGGAGGAGGAGGTGGAGGAGGAGGTAGAGGAGGTGGAGGAGGAGGAGGAGGTGGAGGAGGAGGTGGAGGAGGTGGAGGAGGAGGTAGAGGAGGTGGAGGTGGAGGAGGAGGTAGAGGAGGTGGAGGAAAACAGACAGTGGTGGATATTAATGAGGCTGATGAGGAGTGGAAAAGGGCCAAAGGCTAAACACACAAAACCCCTGGGTGCAACATCACTAAACAATAATAATTTTTAAAAGAAAAGCTCTGGTCGGGAGTCTGTGCAACCAGGCCAGCTCCACTGACACACACAAACACACACACACACACACAAACACACACTTTCATTTTGGCCCAAATGATAAATCGTGATTACACTGACATGTAATGTGTGTGTGTGTGTGTGTGTGTGTGTGTGTGTGTGTGTGTGTGTTGTTGTGTGTGTGTGTGTAAATGTGCATGTCTAAGAGTGTGTGTGCGCAAGAGAGAGACAGAGAGAGTATCCAGATCCATGACATCTGCTTTTTGCAGTTACCCGGGGCTACGCGCAGGCAAGTGTCCCAGTCTTGTGCTCCACGTTAATTAAAAACACCCCGCGACTTGGGCAGAGTGTCCCCACACGAGGGAGGCTCCAGATGCGATGGCCTCGATGCGAACGCAGATAAACGGCGAGGGGCTGTCGAGGTAAAAAACGGCTCACGACTATTGGTCACGGCACTCATTTTTATTTCGGAACGGCCGATAGAGGGGTGGACGCTCTGTATCTTGCGTTTGGATTGAGATGTGGAGCCTGAGGTCATATTGAGTAATATTGAGGGACTAGGTCCGTACTTTTCGCATCAATGTGTGCCTGCGGGTCAGCATGTGTGTGTGGTGAGTGCCGTGTGCATTTGTATGCATTGCCTATAAACAGACAGTCAGTATGTCTGCTTGTGATGTGTGACTTCATGTCAAGCTGTGGGTGTGTGCTTTGAATGTACTGAAGTGTGTGTTTGTAAGTATGTGTGTGTGTGTGTGTGTGTGTGTGTGTGTGTGTGTGTGTGTGTGTGTGTGTGTGTGTGTGTGTGTGCGTGTGTGTGTGTGTGCATGTGTGTATGCATGTGTCTCTGTTTGATTTTGTCCTGTCAAAGAGGATAACTGCACCTGGTGCTGCCCTTGGTCCTGATTGACAGCCATGGCTGAGGCTGCTGGGAGCTGGCTGTGAATGTACTGCCATGTCACAATCCAGGACACAGAAAACACACACAAACACACACACATCCAATTTGAGAGGCTCCACAGAGAGCCAT
>NW_027468664.1:18575957-18590957 GCF_046254945.1 Alosa pseudoharengus
TCCCGAGATGCTTCATTGTTGGGAAGTTACGTAATCGCACTTAAGCCTTAAAGGAGTACCGTCACACCGGTGTGACGGGAATGTTGAGAAATGAACGTTCTAAAGAATATCTGGGTTCATTGAATTCAACATAGAATTTTAGAACCTTCAATTGTTGCGGAACTTAGAATGTTCAAAAACCTACACCTTTAAGGGTTAAGCAAACAAGAAGGACATCGTGTTTTCCTAACACAGCTCACCTGTGCTTGACGCTCTATGCCCGTGGAACATTTTGTACCTCACCGAATGCCTGCGAGGTTTTAAAGAATCCATCATTTCCTTTTCCCTTTTCCTCCTTTCTTTCCAAGCCGCCCCCCCCCCCTTTTTTTCTTGTCTCGTCGCCTTTTCATTAGCACTTCCTGAGCGAAGTCCAGCCCAATTAAAAGGGCCATTGTCTGCGGCGATCGGAGGAAGAGTAAACACTATTAATCACGATTAGCGAGTGGAAGCGGCGTTTTAAGAGCTGACTCAACGGGGCAGAGAGAGGGGCGAGTGGGCATCCAGTGTCCCATCGGCCGCCTCCGGCGCCTGGGCACTCTCTCACTCTCCACCCCCCCACACCCCCACCACAACCCCACCCCCCCCCCCCCACACACACACCTCCCCATCCCCAGCTCAGCTCTTCAAGCAGTGATTGATCACGTCCATTAAAAGCGGAGGGGCCAGGCCACAGATCTCGTTAAACGCGCTTCATTGTTTACCATTCTCACAGGAAGGTCCCCTATTAAACATACACACACACACACACACTCACATACACACACAAATATAATCAAGTCTGGTCTCTTTCTCTTTCTGTCTTGTCCCTCTCTCCCTCTCTTTCTCTCTTTCTTTCTTTCTTTCTTTCTTTCTCTCTCTCTGATGCATATGAAGGATGAGACTGGAGTCCATGTTATTCAAGGACCTTTAAGGCTAGCTAATTCATGGCAACATAATGAAACGTGTGTGTGTGTGTGTGTGTGTGTGTGTGTGTGTGTGTGTGTGTGCGTGTGTGTGTGTGTGGGTGGGTGAGAGTGTGTGTGTGTGTGTGTGTGTGTGTGTGTGTGTGTAAAATTATAAAGTCGAACACTCAATGGACCGAAGCAGGAGGCCAAAACCATATATCAGCCGAGCATGGTGATTGATGCTAAATGCTTTTGAAGCTTTGAAGGCTTTATGCAGTCAACACTTACATTGTGATTCCAGTTGCATAGTTGCGGAAGAGAGCATGGATAGATTTAATAAGCGGAAGAAAGTGTGACGGATAAGGGAAACACTTAGCCGATAAGAGAGAGAGAGTAGAAGACAGAGAGAATGAGAGAGAAAGAGAGAGAATGAGAGAATGAGAGAGAGAGAGAGAGAAAGAGGAGTGACGATGGCATCTCTACCGAAACTGTGTCATTTGCGTTAGTCATTAGTTCAGTCCTGGCCCTTTGGAACGTCCACCCCCATATTTGATCGTGTTTATTGTCCCAAACCATCTGCAACTGATAACCCTTGACGGAACAAGCTGTTACTGGGCCCAAAAGGGAGTATGGAGAAAAAAACAGCCATTCTTTAAAATGGCCACTGATATCTGCAAAGATCACGAATAATTTACTACATAGCGCCTTCATCGGCTGTTCAGAATAAAGCATCCTGCAGAGCCAAGTAATACATCTCAATACATTTTGTGATTTTGCTCATTCAAAGCAGAAGCTGATAAATATGAAAAGCCGGACACAAAATTGACAGCTTGAGGGGTGAAATCAAGAGAAGCCTACCCAAATCTGCATGCAAATAGACAAGTATCACCGGGAGGCTCAACCATCTCAGAAAGAGAAGAGAAACAGAGTGCCAGAGATGATCACTCTTCTCTTCTACCCATCGGTATAATGAGGTTCATCACTTGCAGACTACAAACCACTATCTCAGTCATCAGTCTAAAAGGAACAACATGGAATATCTGTGAGCAATGCATGGCTAAATTGCCTCACGAATGTGACATGAGACCTACTATACATAAACTGAAGGTAATTAAAAAAAAAAAAACAATAGTCAATATAAGACTGATTATGTTTACATCTACTATATCTGCATACTTTCCTGATAGATGTTTAGTGGGAAAGTAGGAAATAGTAGAGTACTAAATATAGTGCTTTATGATAATACTCTGGCAGCGCAGAACAGATTTGGTAATTATGGGATCTATGTTCACCTGTAAAACTGTTAAAACAAGCCCTCTCATTACACAGCCCTTTACATTTAAAGTGTCTACTTTGATTCTCTTTGTTTCTCACTTTCTTTTCTCATAGTCATGGCCTTGAATAGCCTTGTGTACTTCTGATGGTGTGCGGCTATAGCCCCCGCTTATCCTCGGCTGCAATACTCTCCATCCCCTCCCCTCCCAAGATGTCAAGCACGCGCTCCATAAATATCTCTCCCACATTGGCCCCATAACTCAGCAGCGCAGCGGAGAGGAAGAGGAGAGAGTGTGCGACGCCGTCAACCTTCCCCCGACCTTCGCTCCGCTGGCAGGGAGAGTGCGGCGCTGCCAACTGACCCCGCCGAGTGCCCCACACTGCCCCGGCTCAGCTCGACTCGGCAAAACTGTCAGGCGCTGACAAGCCGCATAAACTCAAGCCAAAGAGCCGCCTCGGTGAAAACGCATTCCTGACAGCCTCGCCCTGCCCGAAAACACAACACAGAGACGTATACATACACGTTTAGTTTAGATTAATTTCACAGACGCACACTGGAGAGAAACAGTATCTCTGCTGTCATCAACGGAAGGGCTTTTCAGACACACGTCTCGTCCTCCTCGTCGTGACTCGCGCAGAGCAAATGCTGTGTTCAAACGACACGTCTAACAAGCTCCATTTCCTTTCGTCTTGGAAAAAATATCTATTTTGATTACAACGTGCGGATGCAGAAGAGAAGCATGCCTACACATTTTTGATTGACAAGGCTTTAGAGGAAGGTGGGGGGGGGGAGTTATTTGTCTCACGCTGTCGCATTGTGCACATTCCTTTCACAGCTTCCTGCTTTGACACATACATTTGTTTGCCTCATTAGACCACCACTGTTCCAAAAGGTAGACCAGCTCATTGCACTTCTCGACTGGAGGGGAAAACAAACACGCTTGACCTTAAGAGGGACGGAGGTGAACCTGGTTATGACCTTCACCCAAATTGCGGCAGATTACATCTCGACTTAATTGCTGTGTGTAGACGAAGGGGAATTTACATACCATTATCAGAACATCAGGGTGAGAATCAGCCCCCACATCCGAGAGAATCAGCCATTTGCGAGGGTGTGTGTGTGTGTCAAGGATTTTTTGTCTGCACACACGGGACTGTTTGATTTTTTCGTGTAATACTGCTGCAACAAATCCCCACCCAACGAGCAACTTAATCCTGCAATTACGCCACTAATGTTCCTCCAAAGACCACTAATGTTCCTCCAAAGATAAGGCTATGTCAACTACCCACCACTCTTCATCTCTCTGTCTCTCTCTTTCTATCTCTCCCTCCCTCACGCATTGACTCTGCTCCCCCCCAACTCTAACCATTCTCTGATTCATTCCATACTATAAACAGCAAAGTGTTAGTGTGTAGTGAAACAATGCTGCAAACTAGCAAATCAGCCATTGCCATTTAGGCAACACTCTCTTCAAACAAACTCCACAGAAAAAAATGTTTGATCAGTGGCTTCTTCCATCTCCAATTTCCCACCATCAGGCAAGTTTGAATACTTCCTGGTTGCCTAATGACAAGAACATGAAGAGTAAAGAGAATGGAACACATTTCCACGCATGCAAATCAGGATCCCTGTCATTTTGATTCCATGCCATTAATAAGTGGCGTCATTACCATCTGATTCTAGCACACGCTACAGTGATATATTACTCAAAATGCGATGATCTCTCCAAAAGCTCTTTGATGAAATGTGCACTTGATGGGAATACTGAGCTCCTCCAGCAGCTCCTGAGGCTTGGTGGCAGGTCTGTATATTCTGTGCAAGGCATTTGCCATGCTTGACATGAGCCTATTTTGAATGGCTCTTTGCGGTAATAAGGTCATTTGTCTTGTGCTGGAGGCAGAGGATCCATAGTTGTCATAGAAGGCGCTGAAGATGGATGTGTTGGATGGAGGACTGCACGTTACTGAAAATGTCCTTTTCCTATCTCTCTCTTTTTCTCTATATCTCCATTTCTCTCTCTCTCTCACTCACTCCTCTCTTTCAATCTTCCTTTCATTTTCTCTCCATCTCTCTGTCTCCTACTCCTCCAGTCCTGCTCCTCCTGCAACAAAATCAAGCAATCAAAGAACTATGAGAAAAATCTTATATATTTGAATAACATGTAGGCTATGAGAAAAATCTTATATTTTTCTCAGTTGCTTTATATAAAATAATTTATGCCTAAATGAATATGAGTAGGTACATCACTAAAGTAAATCATAATAGTATTAGTATTGTTACAGTATATGTCGACCGTGACCTGCTTTTACGAAGCTGAAAAGCATACTATGATTCTTTACAAGCTGCTTTGTATAAATCCATGTATTTCAGCCTCGGAGAAGCAAAGAGATGGATT
The DNA here is from genome assembly GCF_046254945.1 of Alosa pseudoharengus. Taxonomy (NCBI): domain Eukaryota; kingdom Metazoa; phylum Chordata; class Actinopteri; order Clupeiformes; family Clupeidae; genus Alosa; species Alosa pseudoharengus. The sequence goes on from NW_027468664.1 coordinate 18,580,552, forward strand.
CAACTGAAAGGACAAAACCTGACCCTGCGTGAAAGCCAGTAGACAGAGTTTGAGTCATATTGCGGCTTTCTGAGCCTGTCTTCTTCAATCACCCGCATTTGCAGGAAACTGCAGCAACACAATATTAGATTATATACCTCCTGGGCTCCTTCAACGTAGACAAGATCTAATTCATTCTGAGAGGATCCTCCATCTTAAAAGGAATGGGCGTATTTTCCCCCCTGTACTAATGCACTGGTCATCCATCTCTCCCTCCATCTCTTGCGTTCTCCGTAACCACCCTCTCTTTTTATCTATATGGTGGAAAATGACAAAGAAGGATGCTGCGGTCATGGTGTCTTTTTTACCCCTCCATTACACCATTCTGTCACCTTGCCTTCTCTCTGATCACATATCCATCGATGGTTGTCTTGCTAATGTAGCCTATAAATAAACAGTGTTTCCTCCAGGGGACGGCTTAAACTACAAAGCACACATTTCTTACCCCCCAACCACCCACCCACCAATCCTCTTCCACCTCATGTGTGGTCACCCAGTCAAACTCCTCATGGTGGGTAATATTATAATTCCCAAGGATCTTCCATGAGAGAAAGAGAGAGGGAGGAATGGGTAGAGATCGAGAGAGAGAGAGAGAGAGAGAGAGAGAGAGAGAGAGAGAGAGAGAGAGAGAGAGAGAGAGAGAGAGAGAGCGTGTTTTCACAGCTATGGTGGGAATCCGATTATCATACAGAAATCAGGGTAACCATGGTAACGGAGGATCTTGCATGGTGTGAAGACTTTTTTTGTGCAACACAAATATGCCCTTAACACATTCTAAAATATGGAAATATATTAAGTCAGAAGACAGCTTGTGAAAGAAGGGGGGTTGTTTTCTGCCCTCCATTTCGCCTAATGTGTAAGAAACCTGCTTTGGGTTTTGATTATTACATTTTCTGAAATGGAAAATGGAGTGTTTTGACATTACTCATGTTTAGACACTTCAAAATCCCTCCTAAGTGAACACGCAGCACATCCATGGCTACTCAACTGTAGCTGACATTTTGGGGACATGTACTGAACATGTCAACTTTGAATAACATGTAGGCTACACACAGCCAGCAGCGGCACCTGCGACATATTTGAATGAAGCTCTTTCTAACAGCCCCAGCCTCCGCCAGGACCACAGACGACCATATAACCGTCACCATCCACACAACACCCTCCTGTCTGCCTGCCTGACTTGCTGCACGTACACACATGCCTGTTCAATCACTGCCACCAATGCCATGGAAGAACTGACTGGACTCTCCAGACACAGCTCAAGTCTATTAATGATCCTAGCCCAGGAGACCACGCTGATGTGAGAATACAGTAGGTAACGGAACTGTCAGAACACGCGGAAAAAGTTCCAGTTTGGGTCAGCTTTGACGTCATAAATCACGTTGGCAGCGTCTTGGTGTTTTATCCCCCCAATGTTGTCTTCAAGGCAGGGCTGCCTGGAAGGCGCTAGGGTTAGGCCTGGGTTAATGTTAGGGTTAGGTTTAGGATTAGGTGCCTTTAAGTCAACGGTGGCAGCGTTGCCTGGAAGACAACGTTGGGGGCATAAAACACCATTGAGCGTCAGCTTTGACGTCATAAATCACGTTGGCAGCCTCTCTGCATCTTCTCTTTACTGAGCCGGTGGGGGATGCTCTAAAGTGGACACCTGACTTCTTTCTCTCAACTTATTTCTCGCTTCATCTCGGAGTGAAATGAGAGTGTGAAAGACCGGGTGAGAGAAAGTGAGGAAGGAATTGCTTGTTGTTGAAATTTGGCGAGCAGATGGAGGAACTGTTTTGTCAACTAAACCGTTTCTCTTCTACCCCCCCCCCACACACACACACCTTTTCTCTTTCTCACTCTCTCTCCACATCTCTCCTCTTCTCCCAACCTGAAATAGAGTGTTCAGTAGAGCAGCCACTCCGCCCATCAACGGTGAAAGAAAACAAGTGATGAAGATGAGCCACTGCAGATGCACACACAGAGAGGGACCCAAATAAGCCTTTAGAGGAGCTGTCCACTACTGAGAGACATGTTTGGAGGGGGGGTTTGTATGGCGTCCAGTCTCCTGGGGTGGAGATGCAGACGTTGGGGAGAGTGTGAGAGCACCAGGCCCTTCTCCTGAGGGGTCTGTGGAGAGGAGATAAATGAGGAGGGACTTGCTTCAGGAGAGCCTGCGCACGGAGCACCGTCCATCTGTGGGTGTACACAGACGGCTTATCTCATTACGCTCCTGCGCCCGCTGAGAGGAAACCTTGTCCCCCCATCTCTCTCTCTTCCTCTCTCATTCTCTTTCTCTGTTACTCGCATGCGCGCCTCACCTGCCCATGTACCTTCCACACAACTAAAAGTAGTCGTGTAGAGAGAAAACAAGCGTATGATTATTCCATAGCTTGGAGATGTACTTAGAAAAAAGACCACAGACATGTTGTTTGTTGTTCACTACAGTTTCAAAAATCTGTTTCATGACCATGTACAACCAAGCATAATAAATGACACAAACACTGTTTATGACTGACTCTCAAATTCCCAAATGAAGTCGTCCAAGGTTACACTGAAATGGCATGATACGAAATCGTTCAAAGACGTGAATCAGAAATAGTCCTGAGTGCTTACGTGTGGTTGGACCTGCCACGTGCTGTCCTCTTTAATCTCGCCTTCCTTCATCCTGTCCACGTCGCCAACTCGCGCTGAGGGGACCGTCAGTGTGTCCACATCATTTATTCTCCTGCCCTGCCAGTCTCAGTCTGCCCTCTGATGTCGTGTGCAGCAGAACGTGACTCAGGGTCACTGCCCGAACCCCCCCCCCCCTTTCCCCCTTACTGCCTCTACTGCCTGCTGCCCTCAAGCTCCCAGCATGCCTCGGTGCACACAAAGATACACGGATAAACAGTTTGCTTTGAATGCACACATGCAAACGGGACCAGCAGTTTCGCTCGGAAAATCACTTTGAAGGAATATGTCCAACAATATGGATTGAGCCTGAATGTGTCAAGAAGGTCTGAAAAAACAGGAAAGAATTAGGACTAGTAGAATGATGGTCAATATCTGCCACACACTTCAGGTTGTCCTTGCTGACCAGGTTATTGGTGTGAGGACATTGATTTAAAGGTGCGAACCATAATGTCGGAAATATTACTGCACACACGACATCAATCTCGTGGAGGTTTTGTAATTAGTTTGGTTGAACTCATGACCTGTATGTGGTACATCTGTGGTTGACCACAGACAAGACAGAAGGTCAGATCAAGGGTGAATGCCTTTGTGACCTTGAAAAGGCTCGGGGTTTCTGAACCATGACATACAGCGCTGTACACGCAGGGCAAGTCAGTCTACAGGAAATTGAACCATCCTGATTTCCAACTCAATACACTGAGTAACTTATATAATTACAGACACGCCAGATGATGTCTGAAATCCTTCATGCTTCCTTGCAATTGTCCTCACTTTTCCTCCAAATCTCTTCCTCTGGGAGTCCCCACAGTACACAGTGGTCAAAGGAAATCACCATCAAGAGAATAAGAATAAGCCACACTGCCATTTCCAGGGACTTGACTTCACCTTTACAGCATGTACACACTGATTTATTCCTTCTATTCCATTCCATTAAGTGGCAGATGATTGTTTAGCCAATGCTAATTATACTGCCCTACAGGTACACAATGCAGTACAGAGTATACAGTATTTCTTGGCAGAGGAATTGGGGCGGGGGGGGTGGGGGGTGGGGCTTGTGCCATGTGCTCACTGCACAGTCACAGTAGCTGCCGCTCGGCATGATTGGGCACCGTCCCGGGCAAGGGCACACATTGATTCTTCACACCTTGCTGAAGACACCCCCCGGTGAGCTCTCGGCATACTAAGCTTGCCACGGGCTTCGTCCCACTGTCCACTCAGGCTAAGCATGACGGACTTGATTGGCAGGTGGGCAAACAGACTGGGGGAGGGAGCCAAAGGGAGGGGGAGGGGGAGGGGGGTGGCAGGGCGGGGGCAACATCAGGTGAGGAGGCTGCTCTGACTGACAGGGCGCAGAGGCAGAATATTAAGCACAGACAAATTTATGAAGCATGCTGCATTTTAATGCTCATAAAATTACTCTCGGCACACAACGTGACAGTAAAATGTTTTTTTATAGATGTTGTTTGGAATATTAATGGAACTGTTGTCAAAGGAAAACAGCCCTGACTCAAAGCTGAATGCTGATGCAAATGCGCTGGAACACAGAGTGACTCTTTACATCATCTTTGTTCTCATTGTTGTCCAGAGAAATTAAGCTTCCATTAGAGTTCAGGTTAAAGTGAGATGTCATTTAGGATGTTTGGATGTTTGCATTCTGCTTAGGATAGAAGTGTTTGCTAAATGAATAAATGCAAAAAAAAAAAAGTTGTGTGATGGTGAGAATTATGGTCTGTTTAGGTTTAGATTATTATACACAGATATACGGCAGGGTCAGTTAACACTATATTTATGATAAACATAGCCCATACAGTATACCATTGATGAAATAAATGGCTATCAAAATAGCAGACTGGACGTGACCTTAGAATGGTTACCAAACATCTTGTTGTGTACAGGGCTAATTCTCTCTAGCTGAGAGTGGGAGGGCCATGGAATTAGCTAGCATCTCATCCTGTCTTTGCCATGGCTCGCCCCTGTGCATCCTGGGTAATTCATTTCTCCCATGGGCTTATCATATCAGGAGGCAGTAGGCTTATTTATAGTGACAGCTGTGTCACCGACAGAGAGACGGAGAGAGGGGCCGCCGCTTGCTCTGGTGAAGGGAGCATCCATCGCTGAGAGAGGGTACACCTCTCAGGAGGGGCATGAGAATGAGCTAGAGAGAGCCTTGTACAATCAACTACAATTGTGACCTTGTTTTTGGGAGCACAATAATAATGGCACAATAGTGGCCCCCAACATCGTCTTCCAGACAGCGCTGCATGGAAGGCACTAGGGTTAGGCAAGGGTTAGGGTTAGGTTTAGGGTTAGGTGCCTTTAAAATCGACGGTCGCAGCTCTGCCTTTAAGTCAACGGTGGGGGCTTAAAACACCATTGAGCACAATAATGATCGTACAAGAACGTTTTGATGGATTTTTCATACACTGTGCTTTAACCTTTATGTAAACATTTATAGGTATCAGTTGAAACTCTGACAAGAGTGAGTTATGTGGAGAGAGAGAGAGAGAGAGAGAGAGAGAGAGAGAGAGAGAGAGAGATTCTTTGTGCTTCTCCAGAGGGTAGTGACAGTCTTGTTGGTTTGTCTACAACCCCTGGTTCCATAAAAACCTCCGTACAAATTTGACATGGAGCCTCTGGCAGTCTGAACTAGGTTATCTGCTCCGAAAACAGCCCGAGAGGGATGGGAGTGGGAGGAAAGGGGTTGGGGGGGGGGGGCTATGCCTGAGGCTTTCCACGGAGTGCGCGGCGCTTTCTTACAGGGCTGCCCAAAGTTTGAAGCGGCACAGAAGGAGGTCGGTCCCTGGAGGGAGTCGATTTTATCGCCTTATTAATTCGGCTTGAAGTTTTTCAGGAACAATGGCGGGGCCTCAACGGAAAAATCAGCCGCCGTTCGTCGGGGGGTTGAAGGTGAAGATGGAATGAATAATGGATGAAATTTATCTCCCAGTGTTAATCACAGAGATTTCTCCCGTGCTGCCGAGCTCTCTGCTGTTTTTTGGCAAAGACGAAAGGAGGCAGTGTGTGTGTGTGTGTGTGTGTGTGTGTGTGTGGTGAGCCTTGCTTCGGCTCAGACATTATAATACGCGCTGGCAACAGTCCCATTCATCTTGCACCAGTTAAGACGTTGTGCAGCCCCGAGTTGCCAACTGAAAAAGCTGCTGATAGCTTTTGAAATCTGCCACTACCATTCAGCTATCAAGACAGCCTATTTGTAGAGAAAATGCCCACCATCTTTTTGATACTTGAACGTTTCTTGATTTTGGGGACATAGAAATATGGAAATATGTGTGTGTGTGTGAAGGTCCCTTTCTCATTCTGAATGGTGCAGCTGAATATCACATTTCATTGACCCTTTTAATAATCACCTTTGTTGACAACGAGCATAGTCTTAAGATCAACATCTCTCAGAATCAATTTGAAGACCAACAATGCCATGGACTCTAGATGACCCTGGCTCAATGTCTGGTCTTTAGGGATATATTTGGACTTACTTAACCTGTTCTAAGCCAATCGATGACAAAACAGTCATATTGAAGTCAACGTTTACTCCGACAGGCTCACGAATATGAATGCAGGTTGTTCCCCCTTTTTGCCTGACGCTCCGATAAGACATGAAGGACTTCCGGAGCTTGTCGATTGCCCCTGCTGATAAGACCTCGGCAAATGGACGACTAAAAGAAGTAATTACTTTCGGTCCAGAATAATCGGCCCACTCCAGAGAGCATGTCAATGCATCACAGGAGAGTAACAGATAGAGTGAAAGAGAAGGGAAGTGTGTGTGTGTGTGTGTGTGTGTTAGAGAGAGAGAGAGAGAGAGAGAGAGAGAGAGAGAGAGAGAGAGAGAGACTCAGGGCCAAAATAGCACAAACATTTTAAAGATAATCACGGCTCTTTTCCTCTCGTCGATACAGTCCCACTCCCCTTAAGATCTTTCAATCCATCTGGGCCCTTTTAAGAGCACTTCCCCTTCTGCTTTAATTAAGCTGCTTCGGCCCGGACTGACCCTGGCTGTTTGATGACCTGTGTAACTGACACACACACACACAAATGCACTACATGGACTAGGAGGACTGAGACGACTGAAATGGCATAGAAAGCTATTGAGGGTGCCATAAAAGGACTGATTCAATGATGGCCTAGTCATAGCAGTCAACGCTATCAGGATGTGGGTGACTAGGCAAAGCATATATTACGGGTGCTTGTCAATAGGACAAAAGCACAGACCGAGCCGGGAAACGAGGGTTGCCAAGATCCTTACGGCAACAAATCAATTGCTCTGACTCGGGTTAAACGGTCAGTACTCTAGTAGTGAGAGGATGACACATGTACTCTGGTATTTACATCCATTAATGACACCTGGGGGGGGGCAGAAGAACTCTCACAATGCAAGGAATCATGGGAATGGCAAGGGAGAGAAGATGGGTCAACCCTGAGAAAAAACAAAATCGCCTCTGCTGTCGCTGTGGTATTCCGCCAACGCCACATGATGTTGACTCGTGTTTTTTGTCTGACACGTTTTTTTGAGAGGAATAGCCGTTTACGGTGGTCGCCATGTCTCACACCAGGCGGTGTGACACTCCTGGCATCGACACCACATTATCCGGTCACTCCTCAGTTATTAAGGATGTAATTGTCAGTGTCCTTGCCGTTTCTGTGATGGTACCTAATGAGAGATGGCAGCTTGCGTGGGGTGTAGAAAATGTTTCGCCAACTGGGAAGCTCCCAGACGACATGGATTCATGGGGGACAGGGGCCTGGTTGGACGAGAGGACAAACAGGGTGAACGGAGAGGAGGAAGGAGAGATGGAGAGAGAGGGAAGGAAGGAGGGAGGGATGTAGGGAGGGAGATGGAAAAAAGAGCGAGACCTTTTATCCTTCCGCTCCAAGCGTCAGCCAGGCCACTGATTTACACAGCCTATCACGGAGACGACAGCTGCAGGGAAGTGGGATGGAAAACAATCCCTTCCCCCACCTCCCTCTCTCTCCCTCTCTCTCTCTCTCTCTCTCTCTTGCTCCATCCTTCTCTTCCTCTTTTTCCTCCATTCCGTCTTTTTGGCTCAATGCTTGATGCTGGGCTGGCACCCAAAGTGCTCTTTTTGATGAAAAACCTTATCGTGACTGTAATATATTCCATGTATTCCCATACACTTACATTCCACACAAACCCATGTAAAGACGTGTGCAGATGCATGACCAGATCAAGGAAGCCCATTCAAGGTGATTTTGTAAGTCTGTGCCAAGCGGGCCTCTGTAAAAGCTTGATTCAGACAGGCATTGTGAAGGACAGCATAATGTGGACCCCTGCGCTCTGACTCATTCGAGCAGGTCTGGACAGGCAAGGGCAGCAGCACTGGAGTGAAAAACGACCTCACCTTCCTCCTGCTCTCCTCATGGTGATAGAGTCAGGAGAGAGAGAGAGAGAAGGAGGGAGAGAGGGAAAGAGAGAGGAGGAGGGAGGGAGTGGGGAGACAGAATGGATGGGTGTGTTTGCATAGCTGTGTACACATTTTGCGTGTGTGTGTGTGTGTGTGTGTGTGTGTGTGTGTGAGAGAGAGAGAGAACAGATCAAGAGAGAGATAGACAGAATGAGAGAGTGAGTGGGAACTGTTTGTGTTTTGCCAGTAATTTATCATGCCAACCTTCCTGAAACCTTATTTAAATTGTGCACACACACGCACACACAGTGTGTGTGTGTGTGTGAGTGTGCGTGTGTTTGTGTCAGGTCATGTTAGCAACACGTTAGGAACATGCTTTTCTCATGCCTATTCAAACAGACTAATTTACACATGCAAATTACCCTCATCTCAAACACCAGGCCATCTCATTTGCAAGAAGGGTCCAGTGATCCTTGACAATGTGTAAGATCTGACTGTTGTCATACACTTGATTGCATTAGAAACGACGTACACAAAAACTCCAGAAATGCAATCACACTACGATGTGTGGGTAGACAGATGACAATTTTACCCATTAATGGCCATATAAAATTAAGTGATGCTCATAGCACTGCAAAAAGGGAATGTAATATAAAAATAGTGTGTGTGTGTGTGTGAGTGTGTGTGTGTGTGTGTGTGTATGTGTGTGTGTGTGTGTGTGTGTGTAATCTAATCGAATCTATGGGAGCACTTTACTGTAGTGTCTCTACCATGCAGAAAAGTCATGGCACAAAGACCCCAGTCTATCTTTTTCTCTTCTTTTCTCTCTCTCCATTCTGTTTCTTTCACGCTTTCTATCACTGTTCCTCTCCTTTCTCTACATCTCTATCTATCATTCTCATTCCTCTCTCCTTCATTCTCTCCCTCCATCTTTCTCTTTTTCCTTCTTTCTCTGCCTCAATAATCGCCCTACTGTTCATTTTGACGAAGCCCCTTGAAGGTTCTTTTTTTCCCCTCAAGTACAAATCTCCCAATTCTTCCGCAGCCCTTTTCCCCTTTTCAGTGACATTAATAAACCTCTAACCGTATACTACAGATCCAGAGCCTTGCAGCCTTACCAGCTCTATTGATTAATGGTGAGGGTGTGAGCGATCCCAGAAAAGCCCTCGAGAATGAACACACACACACACACACACACACACACACACACACACACACACACACACACACACACACACATTACACATTATATTATAAAATTGCCATTGGTGAACTTTAATTGACACAATAAATCAAAATCATGGGACTTTTTTTTTCTCCAACAGCACACAGCACTGTTCCCATACATCCTTAATGCCCAGCGTGTACTGTATCTGCGAAATACAGAAATTATGCATTAGATTCAATACGGTGGATCGACAGCGAACGCTACTCTGAATCGCACGCGGCGTACAGTGTGGAGCAGAACAGATTAATTACATAGATTATGGATTGGGAAATAAAGCATATCGGATTATGTGAAGGATGGTGGCCTGCTGGAGTCAGATAAAAAAATTAAAAAATTCTGGTTGCCAGTATGCACTGCGAGACTAGCAGAGGAGAACCTATGGAGAAGCACTATAAGGGTGAACCTGTCACTGTGTGTGTGTGTGTGTGTGTGTGTATGTGTGTGTGTGTGTGTGTGTGTGTGTGTGTGTGTGTGTGTGTGTGTGTGTGTGTGTGTGTCTGTGTGTGTGTATGTATGTGTGTGTGTCTGACAAACGGCTTCAGTGTTGTGAGATAAATGTATAGCTATGAAGCATTACATTTGGTCCGTTAGCAGAGGCTTTCATCCAAATGAATGAGCATGTTCCGTTAGCGCATCTACTCCCCTTAAAGCAGCAGCTCTTGACTGTGCCCTTTTGCCCTGGATAAGTACCATATATCTGAATATATAGTGCATATCTTTTTGCCCCAGAAGTATGGGGACATCAGGCATGCTTTCTCTCTTTAGTCCAAGTCTAATCATATTGACTGAAAAAATCACCAATGCGTTTCTTCAACGGCTCAGTTATGCAACATTTGGTTGAAATCTCACTGCTATCTAGTTCAGCATATGTATCCCAGCACAACAACGACAAAAAAACCCCTACAAGTTGGCCAGTCAAAGACTTGGCTCTTACAATGGCAGGATTAAAGCTGGAGTATAGATTTCAGCGCCACTGGTTTGACTAAATGGCTTTAGATTGAGCCATCGGATTGTTCAGCTGGTAACCTTGCCACGCTGTCTGATCACTAGCCTTAAAGAATATCTATGAATAGCAATATAAGAAAAGGTTTGTCTGCGCTACTGATAAG
>NW_027468664.1:18593457-18605957 GCF_046254945.1 Alosa pseudoharengus
ACATACAAGACAACACACATACACACAAGACAAAAACACAGATAAACAAACACACACATACACACACACACAACAAAAACACAGATAAACAGACACACACAGACACACAGGCACACACACACACTCACACACACAAAAAATCACTGGCGCAGTGGAGTGTGTGTGGCGGCTGTGGTGGAGCTGGGTAGCCCTAGAGTCCTGAGACAATGGCCTCAATTCAGATAGGTCTCCGTGGCTCTCACCCAAACATGGGCTCACACGAGCCAAGGCAGGCTGTTACATTCAGGCTAATGCCTTGTCACCACAAAGAGGGGAATAAAAAAATAAATAAAAACGAAACTGTTCCACCAGGGACACTGCCATCCTCCTCTCCCTAACCTTTCAGCCATACTGAGGCTGAGCTGTACAGAAATGAATGTTCCCAATTTTTGCTTTATGGGAATATGAACCATAACAATAGCCTCCAAGTGAATGTAGTTCATTTCCCCCCTTTTTAGTACCTGGACCATGACCGGGAGTGTGCAAATCTATTGTCAAAGACACTCTGTCTTATTAAAAACCCCAACTCTGAACAGGGAAAGGCTGGGCTTTTAAAAAGCTACTGAAGAGAAGACTGCCAATGGGCGGCAAATGAAATTTAATTCAGATAAAATTCATTTATGCTCTAAAAAAAGAAAGAAACACAAAAAGGAGAGAGACAGTGATGGAGATTCAGTGTGTCGGCTGTGTGTGAGTGTGAGTGTGTGTGTGTGTGTGTGAGCCTGTGTGTGTGTGTGTGTGTGTGTGTGGGGAGGTTACCATGGGACAATGGAGAAGAGTCGTTTGAAGCCCTTCAATAAGCCAACCTTCCCTGTCTTTCATGTTTCTAAATGAGAGAACAACTGTGAATGTTAACCACTATCCAGCGCCCCCTCTGTTCTCTCTTTTTAATCCAACGGTGAATGTGAAATGTGTGCTAGAGAAAAAGTGGGGCATAGTGGCCGCAAAAGACGAGGGAACTGTCCATTTTCATTCATTTGTGTTTGTGTTTGTGTTTATGTGTGTGTGTGTGTGTGTGTGTGTGTTTGTTCTTGTGTGTGTGTGTGTGTGTGTGTGTGTGTGTGTGTGTGTGTGTGTGTGTGTGTGTGTGTATGTGTGTGTGTGTGTGTGTATGTGCGTGTGTGTGTTATGCGCAAATGCCTCAGAGGCAAGAGGAAATAAGACTCAATGCAATAACAGAGAGGAACAGAACAGACAGGAAGTGAAAAAGAGGGATGAGAGAAAGATACAGAATAGACGGAGACAGAATTGAAAAGAAGACAGGCAATGAGTGACTGTGACAGAGAAAGAGAGAGAGAGAGAGAGAGAGAGAGAGAGAGAGAGAGAGAGAGCAAGAGAGAGAGAGAGAGAGTACACAGTAATTTGATTACTTCATGAATTATGCCTAAATAAGTCCCCCTGACAGCCAGGGCTGATGTCTTGCTGTAGGAGTTGCGTTGTGGGAATGAGGAGGATGAGGAGGACAAGGGAGAGGAGGACGAGGAGGATGAAGAGGACCAGGAGGACCAAGAGGACGAGTAGGACGAGGAGGAGGAGGAGGTGTCTCTGGAGCCCCAGCCCTGCCAGAGAGCCTTCTGGTCCCCACACCACGTGCTACACTCTGCCCTGACACGGAGCCATGGAGCATGGAGCTCAGTCACTGCCCTCCACACAACAGAGCCAGAGAGCAAGGGAGGGAGAGAGGGAGGGAGAGAGGGAGGGATGAGCGAGGGAGGGATGGAGGGAGAGAGGGAGGGATGAGCGAGGGAGGGATGGAGGGAGAGAGGGAGGGGCATTATCATCCGCTCTCTGTCTTTCTCTCTCTTTCTATCTCTCTCTCACAGCATTCTTCCTTTCCTCTGTTCCTTTTCTCTCCTATCTTCTCTCATCTCTCCATCATCTCCTAGTCCCTCTCTTCTCTTCAATGAAAAGCATACACAGGAGAATCCATGTATTTGATCTCATTCTCACTCATTCCCAGTGGCAGAGCCAGTGTTCATGTACACATAATGCACACCCAAACACACTCACACAAAAAGCACAAAAGCACCTCAATCATCACGCCTCGGAAAAGGATCCGAACACAACTGCAAACACATCTTTCCTCTCTGATTCAGACTTGTTGACAGAATGGAGGCAGAGAGAAGCAGAGAAGCGGAGCCTACCTCTGAAGTTGCCCTCAGCGCACCACGAAAAAACATCTCTCTCTCTCTCTCACTCACTCTCTATCTCTCTCTCTCACACTCTCTCTCTCTCTCTCACACTCTCTCTATCTCTCTCTCTCTCTGTCAGAGGCGCTGGCAACCCCACTCCTCCCATTCTCCGCTTCTACTTCAAATCTATCCTCTGAGACTAGTCGGACAACAGCTGAGGTCCGGAATGACACTGACCACTGACGGGGGAGAGGCTAAAAAGGACGACTAACGTTACACCGTTGAGCGTCCATTCGGACCGACTAAGCCCATCAGGCTCACTTTTGCCATGTGGAGCGTACCGACTGGCGCGCACGCGTGCACACACACACACACACACACACACACACACACACACACACAAACACACAAACACACACACAAAAGTACAGAACCATACACATAAGCAAAGACACACCTACTTTTTTCCAGTAAAAAAATAGACTAAATACAGCTAAAACAGCTCAAACAACACACCATAATCAAGTTGTACGTGAGTAAAATCGCCTACTATCTTCGCTTAGCAGATAGAGCACAACCCATAATATACCATGTTTACAGCCAGAAAGCCAAAGCAGAAATAGACATTTAAAAAAGCTCTCTCTCTCTCTCTTTCTCACACACACACACACACACACACACACACACACAACCACACACGTGTAGCTCAGCTCCGTATAGTATAACAGCTGTGAGTTTGGCCAGCTCGTGGCAGCCTTCAGGAGTAGGCAGTGCAGTACACTAGACCAAGAAGGATGGATGGGCACTCACCTGGCAGCACGCTTTTCCCTCCTGGGGTCGAGAGGCGAAATCAGAGCCTAACCAAAGCGGAGCTAGGAGAGCAGGAGCAGGAGGAGGAAGAGGAGAGCGTACAAGAGGAGCGCCTTTCTTTAGGTCCCGCTGAGAATCTGAGGCGTGCACTTCCTGTCTCTCTCTCTGTCTCTCTCTCTCCCTCTCGGTTTCTCTCACACGCGCGCATGCACACACGCACACACACACACACACACTCACGCAGCAGTGACTCTCTCTCTCTCTGTCTCTCTCACACTCAGCCTCGATTCAGCTTCTCTTCCCGCCCATCGACCCCCCCCCCAACCCCCTCCCACTTCCTCTCCCCCTCTCCCACTCCCGCCCCCTCTCCCACTCCCTCTCCCACTCCCTCCCCCTCTCCCACTCCCTCTCCCACTCCCTCCCCCTCTCCCACTCCCTCCCCCTCTCCCTCTCCCTCCCCCTCTCCCACTCCCTCTCCCTCTCCCACTCCCTCCCCCTCTCCCACTCCCTCTCCCTCGCTCTCTCACTCTTTCTCACATGCTCCCTCACACCCTCACGCACACATGTGCACATGCCAAAGCCCTCTCTTATTCCCTCTGCTCCCTTTCTCTATATTTCAAAAGCACACACACACACACACACACACACACACACACACACACACACACACACACACACACACACACACACACACACACACACACATTCACATTCACATTCCTACTTCTTCTCTCTCCTGCTCACCCATCTTTTTTGACACATGCTCTGTGTTGCGTGCTATTAATACACTTACCCAACTCAACCCTCCTCTACACCAGTACTTTAAGTGGGAATACACAAACACACAAACACAGACACACACAGACACAGACACAGACACACACACACACACACACACACACACACACACACACACACACACACACAAATGCAAACACAAACAAGCCCTTACTTGTGTGTGCACATCCATTAACCTTTCTCTTTTGAGTAGAAAAAACCTTTTCCTCTAATATATTCACCATCTGTCCATCTCTCATTTTTTCTTCTTTTATTCATCTTTATACCTCTTTCTCTCCCTCTCTTTTTCTCTCTCCCTCTCTCTTTCTCTCCCTCTCTCTACCTCTTTCTCTCCCTTTCTCTCTACCTCTCTCTCTCCCTCTCTCTCTACCTCTTTCTCTCCCTCTACTGTATCTCCCTCTTTCTCTACCTCTCTCTCTCTCCCTCTGCTTTCTTACATTCTCTTTAGTTCATGCAACTCACGTCTCCATTTCTCAGAGCAACGGAGACACAGTCAAGGGCATTCCCAGAGTATTTGCATGCAAATGCCCCCGTCATCTTGACTCTCTCTATCCCTCTCTCTCTCTCGCTCTTCTCTCTCTGTCTCTCTCTCTCTCTCTCTATCTCTATCACTCCCTTGCTGTCTTTAAAAATAGAAGAATGTATGCCTATGTGAGTGTAACTACTGTAATAACTTACAGAAAAATCCAGCAAAACAGAGCAAAACACCAAAACGGTGATCGCCGTCCAAATGCTATTTAACAAAGGTTAACACAGTGACTTGTCATCTCATTTTCAATCTTAAAAAGCATTTCTACACGCACACACACACACATATACTGTATACACTCACACACACACACACACACACACACACTTTGGTCCTGACTGACTGATATCTGATGACAGCGCTGTGTGCAGATCTAAATTAAGGAGCGGCAAATTAGAATGCCCTTCAAGGACGCAACCTTTGAAGAGGGAGATCCTCGAAGACTGCGGCAGCCTAAAGGCGCGGAGGGATTCTGCCTTGCTTTGTGGTTAGGGACTTTTCAGATAGATCCTGAATTTCATTAACCTGCCCGACCGCATATCCTCTGCTGACCGCAGTGCCTGGCCTGCATCCTGACCAATGAAGGATGTGCAGGAGTCCCAGGATTGTAGTGCACCAGGGTCTCCTTTCCTCTTTGCCCAGATGTTCTTTTCTATGATCTACAGTCTACAGCCATCTCTTCTACCATGCCAATGAGCTTAGCCCTAAGGCCACTACAGCATACTATGTGTGTGTGTGTGTGTGTGTGTGTGTGTGTGTGTGTGTGTGTGTGTGTGTGTGTGTGTGTGTGTGTGTGTTTGTGTGTGTATGTGAGAGAGAGAAAGAGGGAGAGAGAGAGAGCGAGAAAGTAAGGAGGAGCAGATGCTCATTGTTTAAATGCAGTGAGCAGATGGTACAAACATAAAAGAACAGGTTTGTCAACTCAGTCTCTCTTTGTCATTCTCTTCTGCTCTCATTGCAATTTAATTAATCTCTTTAAGTAACGTATTTACCAACTCTTCTCATATCACAAGGCTACCTCAATTAGTGCCCAATACCTTGCAAATATTTCAGCAATAGCAGATACAAACTGGACAGAGATGCGGAGAGGTGGATCCCAGATGGGGTCAGAGCGTTCTGGCTCCCCATCATCCTTAAAGGAGTACCGTCACACCGGTGTGATGGGAATGTTGAGAAATGAACGTTCTAAAGAATATCCGGGTTCATTGAATTCAACAAAGAATTTTAGAACCTTCAATTGTTGCGGAACTTAGAATGTTCAAAAACCTACACCTTTAAGGGTTAAAGTCCCAGGTAATGACCAGCTGAGCTGCTGGGGGAGAGAGGCGGCGGTCAAGAACCGCAGGAGGTCCTTCAGGACACAGCTCATCAGGCTGATAATCACACACTGACAAAACACACACTCACAAGCCCAGGGTTAATGATTGACCATAAACATAGGACACACACACATACACACACACACAGACATACACACTCTTGGGCAGAATCAGGCAGACCAGGAGAACTGTGTCGCACAGGTTGTTAAATCTGTTTGTTACTGTCAGAGCAGTGGGCAGGGTTTGTGTGTGTGTCTGTGTGTGTGTGCTTGTGTTTCTGTGTATGTGTGTGGTTGTGTATTGAGGCCAGCTTGTTGTGGGGCTATGGATTGGACAGGACTACCAGGATTTATCATGTTTCTGCCTCAGTGGGCATGAAGGCTAGCCGTAATGAGCAAGAAGGAGAGGTGAGAGAGAAGAGAGAGAGAAAGAGAGAGAGAGAGAGAGAAAGAGAGAGGTGAGTGATGTAGAGAGAGAGTGGGGAGAGTGATGTAGGGAGAGATAGAGAGAGGGCAATGATCTAGAGAGAGAGAGAAAGAGAGAGAGAGGAGAGTGATGGAGAGAGAGAAAGGGGGGAGAGTGATGTAGCGAGAGATAGTGAGAGAGGGCAATGAGAAAGAGAGAGAGGAGAGTGATGGAGAGAGAGAGAGAGAGAGTTATGCTGTTTTGCTTGTGCTTTGGCAACACTGTATCTACAGTCATGCTAATAAAGCAACCTTGAATTTAATTGAATTGAATTGAGAGAGAGAGAGAGAAAGAGAGAGAGAAAGACAGAGAGAGGAAAATAGAACAAGATCATGGGCCAGTGCGTCACTGGTACTACAACTCTGTTGCTATGATGCATCTACCATGCACACACGCACACAAACAGATACACACAAAAACACAAACACACACACACACACACACTCACACTCTCTCACACACACACTCACACACCCACAAACAAACACAGGGGCTAGGAGATTTTTCCCTCTAACTCAACAACAGCAGATTCAGCATTTTCAGAATTACTCCCTGACAACAGTGATCTGGCAAGACTCTTTCTCTCTCTCTCTCTCTCTCTCTCTCTCTCTGCTTCTCGGTGCAGTCCCAGAAGACACTTTCAAAAATATCCTTACTAGAGGTCAACCTCCCTATGTGACAGGCAGCCAATCCCACTTTGACCACAAAACCAACTGAATGGCCTTAATCACCACTCAGATGACATATATAGTGCCCCCTAGGGAAGGGGTTAGCATTTAACAAACCGCTAACGACCTTTAACCAGCTAAGGTCACAGCGTTTGTACTCACATGCAGATAAGGACATGTAGACATTAGAGAGCGATCCTTATCAGGTATCCAACCTTAGGCTATACCTTTGGAGGTTACTGGCAGACACTGTTTCATCCTTTCAACATGGTGTGTGTGTGTGTGTGTGTGTGT
Source organism: Alosa pseudoharengus (assembly GCF_046254945.1). Classification (NCBI taxonomy): domain Eukaryota; kingdom Metazoa; phylum Chordata; class Actinopteri; order Clupeiformes; family Clupeidae; genus Alosa; species Alosa pseudoharengus. The sequence continues at coordinate 18,600,512 of NW_027468664.1, forward strand.
GTGTGTGTGTGTGTGTGTGTGTGTGTGTGTGTGTGTGTGTGTGTTAGGGGTTGGTAGGGGAGATTCATTTCCATGGAAACATTTGTACTCATGGCAGGACTGTGATGTGCATTGATCTGTTTTATGGCCTCTGGGCAGGTGGTCAAATGTCCGCACAGTGGAGAGACAGACTGTATTGTTTTACGGCTTGATGGATGTGCTGTTTGTTCCTCAATGATATAATTGGAAGTGCACATGCAAAACTAGAGCATACATACACTGTATGCGCACAAACAAGGAAGGTATACACCAAGAGGCTCAATAAGAAGCTTAAGCAAATATTAAATCCTAGTATTTTGAATTAATCAATTATTTGTCATTCCCCAAGCTGGATGGGAACTGTCAGTATTGGAAGCTTCAGGCCCCAGGAGCACACTAGACTAGTGAGAGTAGCTTCTGCCAAAAATGACAAACTAAAAACAACAACAACAAAAAAACAAAACATCAAAACAAAAGATGGAAGGAAAAAACAATGATGCTGAAAGAGACAGAAAACAGAGAGACTTTATCAAATCTTTGGGGGCTGTGGTGCATCTGGAATTACTGGGCGAGGTCTAGTTTACCTCGAGAAAGTAAATTAACAACGGAACTGTGGGCTGCCAACCGAATGAAGAGGAGCTCCGAGAGGAGGGGTTCTCATCTCTGCCAACAACCAGCAGCGCCAATTCAGAGCCTCTTCACAAAGAGAGAAAGAGAGAAGGGTGGGGGAGGAAAGAGTGAGAGTACGAGTGAAATTAAAGAAAGAAATGAAGGAGGTAAAGAGACAGAGATAGATGGAGGCAAGGTGTGTGAAAGAAATAGAAAGCAAACCAGTGAATGTTTGAGTGAGTGACAGATAGAGTGAGAGAGAAAAGAAGGAAGTAAGAGAGAAATGTATTGTGCCAAACACAGGAAAATGGTGATCAAAGCAAGCTGGCAAGGGAGGGCCCTGAGCCAAGCAGAAGGTCAAGGACATGAGGTCAGCAGCAGAAACCCTGCAGAGGAGCACCTGGCTGGCTTCATTAGACAGACACAGTCTGCTCTCTCTCTCTCTCTCTCTGTCTCTCCTTCTCTCTCTCCAAACCTCTTGGAGAAGAGGAGGAAAAAAATCTCAAAATGTTCCCCACACTTCAGGGTTTCAGCAGTCGCTCTCAACTTCCAAGCAGAAAAGCCTGTTACTGACTACCAAAGAAGTGACTCTCTCTCTCTCTCTCTCTCTCTCTCTCTCTCTCTCTCTCTCTCTCCCTCTCTCCCTCTCTTCCTCCTACTGGAGATTGTTGTGCAGGTTTGAGTCGATGAGACTCTAACTTAAATCCTCTGCTCTGTCTCTGTTTCTCCTTCCTGGAGATCTCAAGTGCACTCTGCTTGCTACACTGGGCTGGGTTGTTTTGAGATGATGTGGAGTCACTTATTATGCTTTCAGAGAGTCACTGGTGGCTCAGAACCAGGGGTGTGTTTTGACACCTGCGCAGGGACTGTGTGCACTCGTGTCAACACTAACAGGAATGTGAGGGACAGGTCGGTATTTTTGCACATAGGGACGTTGATAACCGCACACTGCAGTTAACCAGGCAGGTTTTTTATTTTTTAAAAGCAAATTAGTTTAATTACTTTTACGTTTTTTGAACCACCTCCTTTACAGAAATGTCTTTCTCTGACTGGAAGTGACATCACAAATCACTAACAACGAAGTATTGCTTACTGGGTATAAATAAACATTGATGAACATATGAATTTATAACAAACTTAAGTGACATCGCACAACAGGAAGGGACTCCTCTGACCTCACCAGCCGTCACCTCTGTCTCCTCCCCCTTCGTTAGGCTCCTTTGTTTGCCTGAGTGGCGATGCACGGTGGGCGGTAGCAGCAGCTTCTCGCCAATGGAGAGAGCTCGAGTGTGTGGCGGGATGGCAGAAACTTTAGCTAATTACCAACGAGGGCTTAATTACGGCCAGCCCGCTCCAGCAGCAGGAAGCAGCCAGAGACTCAAGGAACGACGGGTGGAGGAGGAGATGATGGGGTGGTGGTGGTGGAGTTGGGGTTGGAGGTGGCATTTGGCTCCTGAATGCGAAGGCCTCTTCTCTCTCTTTTCTGTAGGCCCACCCGCTCGCATCCTTTCAGCCCTTGCAGGTGCCTCTTTCACAGGCTGCACCCGCCCCCCACCCCCCAACCACCACCACCACCACCACCACCCCATCTCCTTGTCTCCCTGTGACGAAGCACCTGCGGGCCCCTGTCATAAGCCAACAGCAGCGACACATCGCAGATGTGCCTCATATCAGTAGAGGTGATGATATGGAGAAAGAGAAGAGAGAGAGAGAGAGAGAGAGAGAGAGAGAGAGAGAGAGAGAAAAAAAACAGAGAGAGACAGAGAGAGAGAAGAAAGGGATCCAGCAGGAAGGAGAGAGAGAAAGACAGAAAAATAGGTGAGATAAGGAAGAGAGGGAGATGGGCCAAAAGGAATAGAAAGAGAATCAGAGAGAGAGAGAGTGGACAGAGATTAAGAGAGAGTGTGAGAGAGGGAGACACAGAGGAATAGAGGGAGAGAGACATTGTCTGTTGTTGTATCAAGATAGGCCTGGAGGTCTGCATTAAAAAGCACTAAATCACTAGTAATGCTGATTAAAGCAGTGTCTTCAGCATGTGTTGCTAATTTTCAACTTCTCTACATTACAGCAGTCAGGAGACTGTTTAAAGCAACACCAAAGAACTTTCCCTCTGTCGCACGCATGCTATTTGTTTATCCAGCACCGGCTTTGCAAATAACGATGTCCATAGACAAGGTAGAATATGTTGCACGATTTATGAAAGTACGATGTATTGCGACATCAGATGCAAGTCAAATTTGTAGTTTCTTATGTCTCATTCCATCGAACTACAGATCCGCTACCCGATCTGGCAAACTTACATAGTGATGTTATAGCCGATAGAGGGCTGTGAAGCGAATGCAGAAGTGCCGTTCACCCTGTTACAAGTTGATGAACCACTGAAACGATTTTGGAAACATTATTTTAAGGTACAAAAAGCTCTTTGGTGTTGCTTTAACAGCGAAGAAAGAATCACCATCTCATCGCTCATGCCAGACAGAGAAGGCAATTAAGACTTTTCATTTTCAGTCATTCAGAGGAACTTGTTTGACCCTCAAGACCTCAAGCCAACGGGCACTCATCCACAGGGAACACCAGGGGTCAATCAGGAGGACATCGTTCTGCCTCCTTACCCTTATCATTAGCTCCACCCCTCCTCTCTGTCTCTATCTCCCTCACACACAGATTTTTGCTTTAAGCTGTGCAGTTTCATGAAATAATATTCTTTTACATGACACATACTTCCCACACCAAGCAGTTGATCAAAACCATATTATAACAGACAAAAAACCCCACTAATACCAAGGACAAACAAACCACTACAAAACAGAGTGTAGCTATGACTGTTGCAGTATGCAAATCAAGAAATCCAGATCAAACATGTAAACAAAGAAAAACTACCAAGAAAAAGTGTAAAAGTGGAGGTAAGAAGGTGATCAGTGAAAGTTTAATGTGACATAGATAGATAGATAGATAGATAGATAGATAGATAGATAGATAGATACTTTATTGATCCCCAAGGGGAAATTCAAGAATTCAATATCATGCCATGGGATAGTATGGACTTACAGATGTGACACTGGTCCTTGTGAGTTCAAAGAAGCAACCCAGTTTGATAATAATCTCCTAAAAAATTAGAGGATTTTTGTGTTTATTGCTGCTGACGTGAAATTATATGAACATGTTGTACATCCATATAAAGTGGGCCTTGGTGCAGCCCCACCTCCCTGCTTCCCCCAGACTCGTGGCAGTGGACTTGGGTAGGTCTGGGTCTTCGGCAGCTGCAGGGTCCCTCGGGCAAGAACAGAGTGAGGGATTAGAGGGGATTTGCAGACCAGTCCTTAGCCTTCACTATGGCAGCCAGGGCCCTGATAATTAAATTACCTCGCGAGGCTGACCACATCTGAGTTTACAAATATGGCTGCCTATTTTCAGGGTGTCATCAGCAATGTTGAGCTGGAAATAGTGCATCGTTCTCACCGGTGGGTATGAAGGGCAGACAGAGGAGAGAATGTCATTAAAGAAACTTTCTGCAAACAAAATTCTTTGAGCTGAACCTGGAGCTTGATTAGAAGTGTGGTTTGCGTGGATTGTATTGCAGAAGGCAGAGCAGCTATAAGACATGTAGTGAGTAAAATTATCATACCGCTGATAGAACAAGTTGGCTTGGAAGAACAGACAAGGGGAAGACTGAAAAGAGAGAGATAGATAGACAGACAGACAGACAGACAGACAGGTAGGAGTGTATGTTGACAGAAATAGAAACAGATATGTGAGAGGAAAAGATGAAGACTGACACAGAGGCAAAACATAGAGGCAGATAAGGAGACAGAGTCAGAAGGCTGGGAAAGATTGAGAGAAAGAGAGAGAGAGCAAGAGAAGAGAAGAGAATGTGTGTGTGTGTGTGTGTGTGTGTGTGTGTGTTTGTGTGTGTGTGTGTGTCTCCGTGTATGAGAGAGTGGTGTGTAGGTAGAAGTAGTCATGACCGCGAGGAAAAGCTGTCACTGCTCAACCCCAGCACTCCCTCTTGTGTTCACTCTCATTCACACACATGCTTCAGCACCAATACACACACACACACACACACACACACACACACACACACACACACACACACACACACAGTGTCACATACACTCAACTTTAGTGCATCTGTCTTTTATAAAAAAAAACAAATGGCAGCACCCACACATACAACAGCACTAACACCATCCAAAACAACTGACGACCCCCATTTAAATGAGACTGTGTCCCTCACCATCACTCAGCACAGCTAATTGCTGAGGGTTATTGTCATTATTAAAAACCCGGTTGTCATGGATTATTTTACATAACGCCGCCCCCCCCCAACCCCCCTCCGACAAAATTAATACAGACACCCACTCTCTCCGATGACACTCCTCATTACTGTCTTTGGCATGGACACTAGGTCAGAACTGTGTGAGAGAGAGTGAGAGAGAAAGAGAGAGAGAGAATGAGAGATAGAGAGTTAAAGAAAGAAAGAAAGAAAGAAAGAAAGAAAGAAAGAAAGAAAGAAAGAAACAGTGTCATTGCTGTCTTTTGTATGGGCACTAGCCCTACAACCCTCTTTGGCATGGTCAAAACTGTGTGTCAAAAAGATAGAGAGAGAGGGAGAGAGAGATAGTGAGTGAGAAAGAGGGAGACAGAGAGAGAGTAAGCGTGAGAGAGAAAGACAGAGTGTCATTGCTGTATGGACACCAAGTCAAAACCCTTGGTATGGACAGCGAGTACACACATTACTCCTTGTCAGCTCCACACTGGGACGACCGAGGCTCTCCCTTGACAGCTTTTCAACATAAAGCCTCCTTCCCACTCTATT
>NW_027468664.1:18610957-18698457 GCF_046254945.1 Alosa pseudoharengus
GTAGGGGGAGTAAAGGGGTTAGCTGCTCATTTGGGGGATGAGAGGGGTCGCGGGTATCCTCTCTGCCCACTCTGGCATTTCTAATGAAAGGAGGCAGACCGACGCAGCCAGAGAGGCTTTTGAAGAGCAAGAGAACAGAGACCAACCTTTTGCTCCAAGGTCACCCGCAAGATCACCCGCTGCTTTGGGCTCGACGGAGGACGATTCTTCACGGATCCGGACAGACGGATGTGGATGTCGGCCAGAGACTCAGCTGTGTTACTGTGGGGCAGAGAGAGAGAGAGACAGAGAGAGAGAGTGAGAGAGAGAGAGAGAGAGAGACAGAGAGAGAGAGAGAGAGAGAAAGAGAGAGAGAGAAAGAGATAGAGAGAGAGACAGAGGGACAGAGAGAGAGAGAGACAGAGAGAGAGAGACAGAGAGAGAGAGAGAGAGAGAGAGAGAGAGAGAGAGAGAGACAGAGAGTGGGAGAAGAAATGTCATTGAGACCAACAACAGAAATACACAACATCTGGTCATAACCCCAAGTCACATACTATTAGACTCAAACTGCAGAGTCGCCCTGCCTGGGACCTCACAGTGGACACCATGATTGAAATAAAGACCTCCAGTCGCTTAACAGCAACTAAACAACACAGGAAAACTAATGGATAAAAAACTCAATGTCAACAAACAGAACACATACAGATATAACTGGATTTAGCAATCAGGAAAAGGGATACTGTTTATACAGATAAACAAACAGATAAACACAACAGGTATGCTTGAAGTTGCATTATAAGCTTCCTTGTCAGAACAGACCATGGAAACAGACTGAGTTTTGTTTTCCGTCTTGTTTTGTTCACTGTCTAACAAATCGTGTCTATCTGTCAATCGGGTGGGGTGGGGGGTGTTATTGACGGAACTCTTTCACAGCCGATCAGCTGTTTTCATTAGGGATGCTGGTGAAATCGAACCACCCAAATCCCACCCACACACAGGACTACCAGGATGCGGAGCAGCTGGGCCTCTCCTTCCCACAGATGTTGCCTGTCGCTGGGGGTGCGGCCGTGCGGGAATGCCTGGGGTAGGGGGTGGGGGAACATCAGGGGGGATTCTCTTTGTGGTTGGTCTCGTGAAGTGAGGAATTGCTTAAAGAGCACTAACGGACACATTTAATACCTCTCTTGAGGCTCTGTGCATTGCACATATGCAGTATGCAGCCAATAGGAACAAGAGACAGAACAAGAGGTAGACAAGAAGGCTAATGTTATCATGGTGGCTAATGCTAGAGGCTAATGTTGGCTAATTTGACCTTCATAGATTATGTAAAATGTCATTACTTGGGGGAATCATTTTCTGAAGCAGTCAGTAGATAAAGTGCCCAGTCTGTCATAATGATCTATGGCTAAAGAGGCTAAAATACGCATGCTAAGTAATTGCTACAAAGGTCTTGGAGGGAATAACCCTTGAGCAGTTTTGTAGTCTCTAAAGTGCAATTGATAGCAAATTTACCGAAAAGCATTGTACTTAAGTTCTCCAACCTTGCCTTTTAGTTTACAATCTCAGGGGGAAAAACAGTCCATAAAAGTAATTTGTCCTTGTCAGACCATATCTACCTTGTTATCAATGAAACGAGGAACTATCAGCTTCATCACAGGGAAGGAATGGTTAGAGAGGGTGCTGGCTAGGGGGGTGGAGAGAGGGGGAAGGTGGCGTAAGATTCTTCTCTATTACCTCTTTGGCTCTTTGATGCTCAGATTAAAAGCTACTGCTTTAGGCGGACAGGTGTGGGAAAGGCACACCGTGGAGAGAAAATGTATTCATTCGCAAATAACACACACATGACACACACACACACACACACACACACACACACACACACACACACACACATACACACACACACAGGCATACGGCTGGAGGCCTCTTTGTATGAAGCCAAGCTCTTTATCGCCAGAATAAATAAACCCTCTGTGGATCAGAGACAAAATGCCAAGGTCTGATTTACTAGCCTGAGCTCCCTTGGGTTAGAACAGGTTGGAAGTCAGCCAACAAAGGAAATGAAACATTATTCAGATCTAAAGAGTTCATTATGAGGGATCTTTATTTTGAATATTAAGAGTAGACAGCAAGTGCTTGAGTCCTTGCTTGAGTGCTGCCTTGTCCGTGGTGCTGTATTATCCTCACAGTGACATTCTTTTTGGAATATTAATTTAGTGTTAAGCATGTTAAGCTGAGACATGACGATATCACGCACAAGGTTCTACCATTTTGACATTCATTCAGAATTTATTAATTCTCTGAAGGTTTAATGGTTTATAATAGTGGTGGTTGTGGTGGTTAAATGCAGAACTATCTCCAGTGTTTGGTCTCTAGTGCATCTTTATGCTGACACACATGCAGTCGCCTGATGGTGATGGGGTTGCCTAAGCGTCTCAGTGCGGAACGGCAGCTTTGAAATCCCCGACTTGTTTGCTGTGGAGCTGCCAGGTGCTCCAGCTGTTAGCAGAAGTGAATGGATGCCGCCCTGTAATACAGAGACACTTGGTGTGGAGGATTCACACAGCTCCTAGCTCCACACAGTCCCTAGTCGCTCACTCTCTCTCTATCTCTCTCTCTCTTTCTTTGACTATCTTCCCATTTGTCTTCAGCCCTTTTCTTTTGCATTCTCTTTCTGTCACCTCCCTCTCTCTGGTTGCAAAATTCCGGCAAGTTTCAAAGTTGGAAACGTTCCATCTTCTCTCTCCTCCCTCTCTGACACTCCTTGTGTCGTCCTCTCCTCATCGGACACTCATTGAGGAGAACACGCTGCTCCTAACACCGTCACTTCCTCCGTCTCTCATCACTGCTTTCACTGCATCTCTCTTTTTTTCACTCAACCTGTCTCTCTCCAGCGTGCGCATTCTCCTCCATTCACCGCCCTCTCTGATGCTCCTTCTGTCATTCTCTCCTTCCATCCTTCCCTCTCTCTTTCTCTCTCTCTCTCTCTCTCTCTCTCTCTCTTCACGTTCTACTTCTGCTCCTGCAGCCTCAGGGATCGATGGGTAAGTGATCGATCTGACAGCTCCTGCGGACTGTGTGGGTGGAAACAAATGGCGCGGGGAACGCGCAGCGACGGCACCATTACGATATTCAAACAGCCGACCTAATCTAAATGAGGGTTTGTTGTCTGTTTGTCTGTTTGTGTGTTTGTTTGTTTGCTTTCTTTTCGTTGCCCCGTCGCCAACTATCCATTCCAGCGTTTTGTGGCAAATGCACCCCTCTCTTCTTTTCTCATCTCTCCTCTTTACTCGCTCTTTCGCTCCCTCCTTTCATCTTGCCATCCATCCATCTACTTATTCATCACTGTGTGTCAGTTCTTCCATGGCTCGAGCATTCGTCCTGCATCTGTGTCGCTGTTCTTTTGTTCTGTTCCTCGTTGAATTGTTCTGACATCACGCTGCACGTGTCAGCACAGTGCTATGCATCCTCATCGCTCTCACATTTGTGGAAGCCAGCCAGCCAGCCAGCCTGGTTTATTCTTCCCAACGAGCAATTCCCAACAGGTTTTTGTTTAGGAAATATGCAAAATCTGTCAGCAAAAAAAAAAAAAAAACATTATTCCTGACAGTCCCACTTTCAAATGGGGCTCATATGGGATGCACTTTACTGCTAAGAGCATGCCAAAGTTTCAGAGTTCCTATTCTACCATATAACTGGCGCTTGTTCAGGCCCTTGCCATGCCATTAAGTGAGGTCCATAGCTTTTCCAGGGCCCACTCCAAAGGCGATGTATGGTTCATCATTCTTACAAAGAGCCTCTGGATTCAAGTCATTACACAAATTATAGCCAGCCATTTAGAGGTTTGCTTTTGTTTGGGTGGAGGGGATGGAGAGGAGCCTATTATATTCTATGCACTATCTTCGCACACTGAGCCTGAAAGGGAGAACAAAAAAGCATCCGCAGGCTTTTTTAATGGCCTCGGCCTCCCACTGTTGGTGTTGCATAATCACAGGCAGACGAAGAATTAAAAGAAGAAGAAGAAGAAAAAGAAGAGGAAAAGAAAAAAGAAGAAGAATCAAAAGAAGAAGAAGAATTAGAAAAAGAGGAAAGTGAAGAAGAAGAAGAGGAAGAAGAAGAAGAAGAAGAAGAAGAGGAAGAAGAAGAAGAAGAAGAAAAAGAAGAAGAAAAGGCTAAGTGGATGGTTCAGCTCAAGAAGAGTGGGCCTGACAGTGGAGCCATTACTGCCGTGACGGGGACGGAGGCCCTGCGTTGCTCGACAAGCTGACCTTGACGCTTCGGCCGCTCCAGTCAAGGCCCCATGTCACTGGCCACTGAGAAGCACTGGAGCTGACATGCAAGGGACCGTAGAGTTAGTGGTCAGATTTACATATTAATGTCATGGAACAGAAATGAAAATGAAAAAGTCTTGCTCCACTTGATGAAATGCCCTATTAGCAATATACAGTTCTTACATAAGACTAATTAATAGTAATATCTCTGGGCATAATGACTTATTAATACATGTATAAGCCTAACTGGCAAAATGTTATGCTACTTGCCATACTGGCAAGTCGTATGTGTGCGTGGCTATAAGTGTGTGTGTGTGGGACGCCTGTGTGTGTGTGTATGTGTGTGTGCACATGTTTGTTTTTCTCTGTGTGTGTGTGCACGTCTCCTATTTCACTGTTGCCTGCCTTGTTTGATGGCTTGGCAATTCAAAGACAACACGCTGCGAAGTGAAAACTAGCTGTGGGAGAAAACATGAAATGAGCCATAAAGAACAACAACAGCTGCAGCCACCAAAAGCAAACCATTTATCATATCATCACCACCGACTATTCCTGCCTCATGATTGCCTTGAAGTGAAACTTCAGTATGTCACTGTCACTGCTGTCAACTTCTCATACGAACACTGCAATAAAAAGGAAAACAACCATACAAAATACCTAGCTATAAAGCTATACGTATGGACGAGCCACCTCACAGGAAGTGAAATTTGATCCAAGCTCCGCAGACTTGCTTTGAAGGTAAACAGTCTAATCTGTCCTGTTGTACTCTCTCCATGCTATGGAGCTTAACTTAGCCATACCAAGCTATCAGCGCGGCCCCACCTGGTTGGCTGGTCGCAATTTCCTCCCGACCCTGGACACAGCCTGAGCTGCAATAACCTTGAGCCCTGGCTGGTGTTCGACAAACAAATGACCAATTTTAACTTTGGCCCGGCGAGCAAGCTCGGACAAAAGTGAGAGAGGGAGGGCTAGGGTATACCTAGAGGCTGCATGCCGCCCTTAAAAAAGTGCCTAGTCAAGCATTTGGCACGGCCGGTGAGTGTGCCCAGTCTGGCAGGAAGGTGGCGAGGAGGTGCTATCCTGCGACAGTAATAACTAGCCGCTGTTCGTTCGCAGCAAGGCTGCTGGCTCGGCCACTGCCCAGGCCTCTGGCTGTCCAAAGGGGGCAGGGGGGGGCAAGAGAGAAAACCGGGTGTAAGAGCGAGGCATTGCCATCTGCCCTGGGCACAAGCCGTGTGTAACATTACGCACTGACTCAGGTCACCTCTGCAGTGGCAGCCACTACTACGAAAAAATGGTCGAAAATTCCTCGCTCCCGGGAAGCCGTGGACATAAGCCAGGAAAGTGGGCACAGCACTGGCAAATGCGGGCAACGGTGATGACCGTTTGGAAAAGGCCAGGCTCCTGGCAACGTTCTGTACTGTGGACTTGAAATTGGCTCAGCCCTAAACCTCCGCCTCAACTCCCCCCTCCTCTTCAGCCACCCACCCAAGCCCCAAGCCCCACAACAAAAAAGCTGAACTAACTAATGGAAGAGCTGTGAAAGGTTACTGCGCAGAGAGTTTATTTTCGAGAAATCCGCCCCCGCTACCCCGACCCCACCACCCCTATTTCTCCACTGAGTGGCGTTTTGTCAGGGGAGCGACAGCGCTGTCGGGGGTGGGGGGGGACGAGTGGCAAAACAAAAAAAAAGGCTGCTCATTTGTGAGGGCGTGTCTCTCCATCATTTTGATTTCCATCGGGTTCCTCTCCACCCGCTCCTCTGTAGTTACTCTTCAAGACGGAGCACATTGTCATTCCTCTCCACCTCCTCTTTCTCTCTCTCTCTCTCTCTCTCTCTCTCTTTAGTTCTCCCTGCAGTCTCTCGAAGAGACAGAGTGCATCCCTGGGCCGTGGCACTGTCAGACAGGAGCTATGCACTGTGTTCCTAATGTGCTTTTCTTTTCCCAGGGACAGAAGATAAAGAAGGTGATTGAAGTAAAGTAGAGAGAAGGAGGGAGGCAGAAGGAAGGAGAAGAAGTAAGAAAAAGAGAGTGAGAGAGAGAGCGAGAGAGAGAGAGAGAGTGAGAGAAAATAGAGGCAGAAAACTGGAGTGTGTAAATCCACAGGGAGCTGACAGAAAAATAGATGACAAGGCAGCGACGCGCCTTTTATTGTTGAGTTGAGTCTGTCCAACCCCAATTTCCCCCTTTCTCTCTCTCTCTCATGCCTTTCTTTCTTTCTCTCTAGCTCTCTCTCTCTCATGCCTTTCTTTCTCGGCATGCTGCGTTCCTCACGCATTCCCTCCCCACCGATGAAAACGCTGTGGATGAATCATAACTCTTGGGTTGAAAGACACACTGCACCCAGTTAAAAAGAAATTGGGATGGAGGATGTTGTGCAGGGATTAGCAGTGACATGTGCAGCTCTCCATTGCTTCATAGTAATGGCTTCTCATGGTGTGGGTGAGTGTGTGTGTATGTGTGTTTGTTTAGGTAGGGGGTAATGACAGAACTGGGCAGCCCTGTTAAAATCCTCCAGTGCCCTGAGTGGAAAATAGACTTCCTGTGGAGGTTCATTTTTGAAACACAGTTTGTTTGTTTTTTGACTGTACCAGGCATATTGATCCAGCATTTTTACGCTGCTGTGAAATGGTTCTGGAATGATTTGGCTCTGTGGTCTACCGCACTAAATTGTTCGAAGTGATTCTTATGTTAAGAACCCTTTACCACTGTGAATAAAACTGGAGTTGGAAACATGTTCCTCCAAATATCTATGGATAAGTGGTAGGGTTAAGTTCATTTTTTGTGCTCATTGTGAAAGTCATTACAAATATATATTTTGTTACAGCTAATACAAAAAATAAACTTAATTGTACAGTAATCTGTTTAAGTAATCTGTCTGATGATGATTGAGCACAACAGTCAATCAATTTACACATTTCCTTCCATGCTCTTGGTACAATATATTGAGTGATTGGACTAGCGCATGGCTTGCTCTGAACCATTTAGTTTTCCATTTACTGAACAAGAACTGCATAAAAACACCACCATTTTTATAGCAAACAGAGAACCAAGACCTTGCGGATCCTGCAGAGCAATTCATCTTTTCATAAAATGGCATCTTTAACTATTGAAGGACTCTACAGAGCAAGAAAGGCTAAGATACAGATTAAAACATGCCAAGGAAGATTGCTACTGTCCATATAGCAACGCAACCACAGGGTCACGGAAATGTGTGGAAGAGTGCAGAGCTGTTTACTACCATCTCAAGGCACAAGGTACTTCAGAGATGGCGCCGTTCAGAATCATAGCGCAATGTTCTGAGAACTCGTTTCTTTGTACAAGTAAAAGAGTGGAGGGTTGACCTTGATCTTAAAAAAGTGCAATGCTTGAATGCAATGCTTGCCCACGTTCCCCACATCCAAACATCCACACACCTGTCACCACAAACCGGCAGAGTGACGCCATTCACTGATTTGTTAAATCAAGTCCTCCTTTCACGAGAGGGCTCGAACTCTCTCCAACTCTCTCTCCAACTCTCTACATTGTCTCCAAGACACCCCCCCATCTTCCCGCTCCATGCCCCCTCTCGCCGCCACACTCCGTCCCCCCGAATTGCGCTCCATGCTCCTTCGACAGCCTCTGCTTCCTGAGCAAACAAGATTACCTTGATGAACACGGGAGGCTTGTTTGCTCTGCGTCTCAAGGTACTTGGAGGTGACTCACCCGATGAGGTGAGGGGAGGGTGGCGATGTGAGAGTCCGTCGGACACTGACGGCCACCTCGCCGATGCCTTGTTGAGATATCCACTACACTGCAATTCAAATAAGGCCACTGGCGATCACACGCATGCCACCAAATGCCCTTTTTCGGGGAAGATTGGTAGGGGAGAGAGGGTGAATAAGAGAAACAGGGTCTTTTTTTGTACCAGATTCATATGTACAGCTTACAGAAGACTGTACAGCACTACTATAAATAACTGTGTGAGTGTTGGTTTCATGTAAGGTGACCTTTCACAGTTTGCCACCAGTTGTATAAGCAAGATTATATAAAAAAGATCATGGAGAGGCTTATTCACAGCAGTGTCCATGTAAAGTGAATTTGTTTGTTTTCTTGTGTGAACATCTTTCTATGATTGTGTTGGAGAGCGAGACACTACCATTGTGTGTAGGACCCATTTCACAGCAAGGACAGTGGCAAGGTCACAGACACTTTAACCAAACCCCTTCATTTACCGCCAAAGCTTCTCTGCTCTCTCTCTCTCCCCCCCAAATCAGACAAAATCAGGGACTCTTGCTCATCCTCACTGTACTTTGGATTATGTTTTGTACGGGGAAACCGAGCTTGCTGAGAGTGTGTGTGTGTGTGTGTGTGTGTGTGTGTGTGTGTGTGTGTGTGCTTGTGTGTGTGTGTGTGTGTGTGTGTGTGTGTGTGTGTGTGTGTGTGTGTGTGTGTGCTTGTGTGTGTGTGTGTGTGTGTGTGTGTGTGTGTGTGTGTGTGTGTGTGTGTGTGTGTGTGTGTGGAGTGCCTCTCTCCACTCCCATGCTGGTTGTAGAGTAAATTGCTCCAGGGCTTTGTTACACTCACTGTTATTTTCTCATTTATCCCCCCGAGGATGGTGGTCGCCAGCCAGCGCTCTACAGGTCCCCCCCCCCCCCCCCCCGATTTGCACCCATGGGGCCCCATTGCACGGCCCCCATCCCATGTGGCAGATCCGGAATGCTCCGGACAGCCGTTCAGCTGAAGCCGTGACCACCACTTTGTCACCGCAATGAGCCGTTTTCCCCTTCTAAATCAGTTCTGTCCGCCACTGGAGGAGAGGGGAGCGTGCAGGATGCTGTCAGGTGATCTGTGGTGGGGTGGGGTGGCATGGGGTAGCGTGGGGTGGCATGGGGTGGCGTGGGATGGGGATGCCTGAGCAGGCTGGCAGGCAAAAAGAGAAGGAGGAGGGAAGAGCTATACGCTTCACTGACACCAGAGCGTTTGACAGTGGGCTCCATCAGGACAGATTTCTATCTTTTCTACCTTCCCCCCCCAAGCCATCTCTCTCTCATCTGATGTCATTTTTCCTGCTTTCTCCCTGCTGTCTCTTCTTCCCTCTCTCCACCTCTCTATCACTCCTTCTCTATCCCTCTCTTTGTCTGTAGTCATTTTCCTGCGTTCCTCATGAGATATTCTGTGGGTTGAAGGTGAGGGATTCGCCCCCAGGGGTTAGGTGAGGTAAACTGATTGTTATTCCGTCACAAGCTCAAAGAAAACTACTATGGCCTTAGCATCCCCAGGGCAGAATGGAGGATGCTGGCAAAAGGAGCTGCAAAGATGGATGCCTTTCCATATGGAAATCCATTGGTAAACCCAATCTTTTCCCTTCCCTCTTCTCTTCCCATTTGTGACTGTACGTGTGTGTGTGTGTGTGTGTGTGTGTGTGTGTGTGTGTGTGTGTGTGTGTGTGTGTGTGTGTGTGCGTTGGTGTGTGTGTGTGTGTGTGTGTGTGTGTGTGTGCACTGCTGGTGATGCTGAGGGAGATATGAAAGAACGAGTCACAAAAATCAGCAGAAAAAAAAAACAACTTAAAAAAATGCCAGAGGTTGGGGCTTTGAAGTTCAAGACGACATACTCTCAAATAATCGTGTCCTTTTTCATGAAAGCTGTGCTATGCAAATGAAGAGTAGTTGTGAGTCAGCCTCCGACAACAATGCATTCCCCTCCCTCTCTTTTTTCTCTTGCTCACGCTCACTTTATCTCAACCGATCATTATCCACGGGTGTAGAAAGAAATCGTCTCCGCTGCCAGTCCAATTTCGCAGCAAAAATGCAAAACCTGCGTGGAGTACACAAGCAGGAGCAAGGGGAGTAAGCTGCATTAATATGTAATGAATTCCCCACAAAATCAGTCGCTTCATGACTGCATGGAACTGCTTAGCCAGTTCAATTTTCCCAGGCACACCGAGACCTGGGCAAAACATGATAATAGAAAAATCCGCCATATCCCTGCAGTTTCCATTCAGCGACAGCGGCCTAATGCTAACTCTATCCACCCACTGCATCATGGGAATGAACCAGGCCATGGCTCCTGAGTTTATATCAGTACTGATCTGTACCAGCCCTCTATAATGTCAGGTCTGAGCCTAGGCCTGTCTGTACACCTACCTACCCCCCCCCCCACCACCACCACTTCCTCCAGATCCTCCCCACCAAGCCCCAAGCCTGTTCACCTCATCCAGCCTCGACACTTGCACAACCTGGCTGGCAGACCCGGAGGTGAGCATCGGGGTGGACGTGATACATAGCACTGCCGGCACCTCCATCCCACCCCCCCACCCCATTTTCAGTTTTGACAGCTGGCAGACGGAGAGGGAGTGATGGGTATATCTGGCTCCACTCAAACGAACCGATGGC
This sequence comes from Alosa pseudoharengus, assembly GCF_046254945.1. NCBI lineage: Eukaryota > Metazoa > Chordata > Actinopteri > Clupeiformes > Clupeidae > Alosa > Alosa pseudoharengus. Next base: position 18,621,587 of record NW_027468664.1, read on the forward strand.
CCTCTGGCTCAGGCACGTTCCGACCTGGCTCCACACCCCCACGGAAACGCAGGAGAGGTGGACGGAGCGCCAGCGCCACTAATGTGTCTCATCTCCATGGTGCACTAAAGGAACTGCTGTCTGGACTAGCACTCCCTAGAGGGGCTGTCATGTCAGAGGCAAACTCACGTCAGCAAAGAAGGCCTACACACTACGGAACACCCACCCACTGTTTTTCCATTAGTAAAAGAGACATCTTAAAGAGTAAGCTTAGGAGATTCAGTATAACCAGTTGGCAGAATTGCCTACAAGGTCACATGAACCCATTTGGGAAAACCCGCAACAGCAATGATTTGATGGTCTCTAGGTTCCATCTTGGCATTACTAGTTTATTACAGCTTGGTCTGGCCAATATGCACCACAGGATGAATCAGCCAATTACTAGCCCACCTCATGTCCACCCTCAATGCACTTTACGGCTCTATCGATTCAAAGACACTGACCATTTGGCCCTTTTGAAACATTTTATGGCCAACTAGAACTGGAACCCACTTCAACTAAATGCCCATGATACAGTGAAGAACAGATGAACACACCTGCCACCCCATTCCATCTAGCTGCCAAGGCTATGAACTTTTTATTTTTTATTGTGGTTGGACCACCAAGCAAAAAAAATACAAAAAAAGTTACAGACTACACCACCAAAAGCATGCTAACAAGCATGCTAGAAAGATTTGTGCTGTTGTTGCCATTTGTAGGTGTATGCATGCTTTTTCAGCCAATGCTAGTTACTGCTGGTTTCAGGCCTACATGGAAAGCAATAATTTCTTTAGCAAATGAAGGAGACTGTGGAATAGACTGGCGCCCAATGGGATAGTTTGGTCTCTGTATCTGTTTCTCCTCCACTGAGGCAGGCAGAGACACTAATGAGCAGTTGGGGTGATCAGGGCAATCTACCAACCAACCCCCAATCCCCATTCTACTCTCATTGGGTAATGCAAAGATAAGCTGGTGTGTGTGTGTGTGTGTGTGTGTGTGTATGTGTGTGAGAGAGAGAGAGAAAGAAAGAGAGAGAGAGAGAGATGTGGTGGTGGTGGTGGTGTGTGTGTGTGTGAGTGAGAGAGAGAGAGAGAGAGAGAGAAAGAGAAAGAGAGAGAGATGTGGTGGTGGTGATGTGTGTGTGTGTGTGTGTGTGTGTGTGGAGTGAGGTGCTGCTGGGGGAGGCTGATGCAGTAGGTTGGGGGTATAATGTATGAGGTGGGGGGTGGGCTGGCGTAATTAGACCAGAGAGGCCACTTGTAAGTGGGCCGCCAGTCATGAGGGGCTCTTTTACTTGCCACAGATGTCAGCCAGCTGCCTACATGTGTGTGAACAAGCGTGATGGATCTGTATCAGTGCCCGTTTGTGTGTGTGTGTGTGTGTGTGTGTGTGTGTGTGTGTGTGTGTGTTTGTGTGTGTGTGTGTGTGTGGGTGTGGGTGTGTGGGTGTGTGTGTGTGTGTAAGGGTGGGCGATTCCAACTGTGGCAGAAGGAGGTCTCCATGGCGACGGCAGTAAGGGAGCCCACGGCACCTGTGTGGCAGCTGCAGTGTCGCGCAGCAGTGGACAGGCAGCTCCGCACCTGATTGGTCAACGGGACCAGTGGAAATTGCAGGCAACGGCAATTCGGAGAGACGTATTGATTCTCCTGTCATTACTCCATATTTCCATGCTTATCTGGACCAGGTAATTCCGGACATATACAGTACACTGACACAGAAGGAATGCCAAAAGAGAAAATCGTGGAAGAGAGAGCAGTACAACAAACAAATTTGTCTTCACCCAAGACTCTAGAGGACTCTATGGTCTTTGAGCACCTTGGGTCAATTCCATTGCGTTTAAGTGTGCTATATAAATAAATGTGACTTGACTTGATATAACAAAATGCTATCAGTGTTCTGCAATGCAATGGCTTGCCAAAGCCTCTCTCTACTGCTTGTTTTGTTTTACTGCTTGTAGAGAGGCAGTAGATACTACCATCATACAGAGCCATTCACTCGTTTGCAGTGAAGTCATGCTGACAGACTGTATAATGCATTAGTGAGTCACTCTGGAAAAAGCTGCTATACAAATGCTATGTCTGTTATATGCCAAAGCATAAAGGACTCTGTAAAGGAGCTTTATCCACAGGGACTCACTTAGCTATAAATTTTATCAGTGCACATGTTGTTCCTCCTAGATGGAGTTATCTGGCCACACACTGTGTGATGTGTTCCAACAGCAACTCGCAACAAAGATGAAGGCCACAGAGTGGAGACAGGATGCCATGCCTTTCTCTTTAAAAAGCCCCCCCCCCCCCCCACCACCACCACCTCCATCAGATTGCACAACCACCTTGCTTCTGCAGGCCACTTCTTCTTCACCGTGCCCACTCTGCAGAGGGATCAAAGCCATCCTTGGCCCCCAGAAAGAGCTCAGCTCCTCGGGTCTGAGGTGAGTGAGTCGGCCCCTCGCCTCCACCTCCATCTTCCTCTCCATCCCCTTTGTGGACCTCAGAGGCTTTCATGTGGGTCAGTGGATAGGGGGTGAGGGTGGGTGTGGGGGTATTACAAAGATTGGTGCCCCTATTTGCTTTTTTTCCATATTTTCCATAATGCAGCTACAGAGACTGTGTGTGAGTGTCAGTTTGTGTGTGTCAGTTTGTGTGTGTGTGTGTGTGTGTGTGTGTGTGTGTGTGTGGGAGGGAAGTCCATTTGTGGTGATTGTAAGGATAGGCTGTGCAGAGAAAGCTTGGGGGGCACTCAACAGCAAATGGAACAAAGTGAGGCTAGTGTGTGGTGAACAAAGACTGCTTCACACACGGTCAGGGAACATTAGCCCTGGAAGTGCGCCTGTCTGCCCGGAGCCTTTGTGCTGGGCTCTTTTTGAGCTGTTATTCTGGGTAAAACCATTTCACAGCGTGGTTATATCCGGTCATTCATGTGTCAACTGGGGCTTACAAAACTTTTTTTTCTTTCTGCCACAACCAGAGAGGCAGCCATGGCCTACTGGTTAGCGCTTCGGACTTGTAACCGGAGGGTTGCCGGTTCGAACCCCGACCAGTAGGCATGGCTGAAGTGCCCTTGAGCAAGGCACCTAACCCCTCACTGCTCCCCGAGCACCGCTGTTGTTGCAGGCAGCTCACTGCGCCGGAATTAGTGTGTGCTGAGTGTGTTTCACTAATTCACGGATTGGGAAAAATGCAGAGACCAAATTTCCCTCACGGGATCAAAAGAGTATATACACTTATACTTATACTTATACAGTGCCAAGTTTGAAAAGGACTGCTGCCTTGGAACACTAATGCATCACCTATACCAAAAACCCCATTAACTTCATTACTATGCTCATTTTCCATCGCAATGGCAGAATTGAATGATACTATTTTCAGAGCATATACAGGTAAGAGATGATACCTGGTAGGGCATGGACCCCGCCCTGATACCACACAGAACCAGAGGAAGCACTATCCAAATCCCACACGGAACCAGAAGAAGCACTGAGTACAGAGTTCTCTCCATAGCCGTTAGCAGCTCAGCTGCCTTTTTCTATTAGCCATGTTGATGGTGTTCAGCTCTGCTGTGTGGCGCTGCATATGGCTCCTTTGTTTCCTACAGGAGAGAGCTGACATTGCCACAGCTGCCTCAGCAGTTTCGGCTGGACGCAGGGCAGTGGCGCGGGGAGAGAGACGCAGACTGTGGGTAGTAGGCCCTCAGCCAACACACACACACACACACACACACACACACACACACACACACACACACACAGAGAAGATGACATTTCAAATGTGTGTGATGAGCAGATGCAGTGGGCAAGAACAAGGCAAGGAGAAAGAAAGAGAATGAAAGAAAAAAAGAAAGAAAGACAGAAAGGACAAAAGCAGGGACAAAAAAAGAGAGAGAATTGCCAATAGGTTTGCTAGGACTAAATGCTAAGTAGTAGTGCTAAAATGAAAATATATGATGCAGGTGTTGCAAACTTTTGCGGCTGATTTGGATAAATATGTAAAATATATAACCTTAATAAAGCATTCTCACCATTTTTTTCCCAAGCCATTGGTAATGACACACATGAAGTGCGTCCACATTATGTTTGCTCAGGCAACATGGAGGAACGCCTTCCCACCCTGTCATCTGTGAATTCTTGGCCACTGTGCCTATTCTTGTAGGTGTGAAAACAATGACGTTGACATCAGAAATAACAGCACATTCTGGGGAGGCCTCTTTGTTCCTTAGCAACCCTGTGGTAAACTTGGCCCTACAGCTCAATGCTAACGAGAAGAGTGTAGATCTATGAGGGCCTCTGGCCACACAGCTATGGTTACAACCTTTAAGAGGCAGAACCAGCCAGGTCCTTTGTACTAATGTATTTTGTGTTGAGTGAGTATAGCAGACACATATAGAGTGAGTATAGTGTGTACGGTTTATGTTGTGTTGTTCAAATGAGTTATAATTTCACATAACATAACTCTTTGTTCCCCCTTCGCTATGTTTTATAGCCCATGAGAAAGGTAATTCATCTTTCTTGTGTGGATTGCAGTAAGTTGCAATGTGGAATCACAATGGCAAGCTATTTTGAGATGGGCAAAAAATGAAATTCTAAAACAGATAGTTCCGGCCCTTGATTACCTTGATCACCTTGATTGAGTCACATTCGATGCTGTTGTAAAATCCAGCACAAACATACACCTTGACCACATTTCGTTCTATATTACTGCGCTACTAGCCTGGTCCTTACCGCCTGTGACTACGTTTCTCTTCGTCATACAGTCTGGAACAAAGTAATAATAATCTGTATCCGTAATGGGCAGATGCTTATTTTGAGGTTTAAAATCATTGGAGTTCCCTTAACCAATCAGCAACGTTTGGTAATGACGTATGCTGTGCGCCGGAGTTCAGGCTTTTACGCTTACCACTTCCGCTTCAGGCTCTTCCGCTTCCCACTGAGAGGGAGTTAAGTCATTTTCCGACGAATGACCGTCGCAGGAAGTTGCGTCATAACAAAGGGACGCCAGACCCTCTTGTAACAGCTGTACTCGGTGATACTGCAGACTCGTAAAAGTAGTTAGAAAATAAGGCAGAAAAACGACAAATTTCCTGATGCTGCTTCCTTATGTTGGAATATGCAAAAATGTACAAACAATCAAGAGGATGCTTTCTTGTATGTGATTTCTGCAACAGTACTGCAAACGTGTTGATAGCCTATTGTTGAGCCTATTTTTATGCTGTAGCCTAGTGTAAAGCATGTCACACTAGCCTAGCCTAGCCTACAGAAAACTAATTGATGTGATAATGATAACTTGTATGCCTACAATGGTTTATTAAACATCGTAGTCATTTATTTAATCAGTCATCATGTTCATGTTAATGAATAGGAAGGACATCTACACGATACCAACATTAACCAACATTTCGCGCAATATCTGCCGTGAGTCCCTATGCGTGAGTCACGAGCTCCTCCCAGCTGACTGGCAGATCACGTGGACAGTCAGTCGCGATCGATTATTTAATAAATACATGTGAATTACGAATAATAATAAAAAGATTCTACCTAATGTGACTATTTTTTCCATGAACTGTAAAAGAAAACACGTTTTTTCCCACTATATTCTCCATAAAGAGTAAAGTAAATTATGTACTTATTTCTGGAATTGACGTCACTTCCTGGACTCGTCTGAGGCTGGTCTAATGGGTCATTCGTCTCTATAAGACTTAACTCCTACTGTTCCCACTTCTGCTCTCAGTAGTGAACAGACCGCTGGCTAGTATGCAGGCTACCTGACCGCCAGGGCAGTCTCTTCGTAGTGGATATATCTCTAACTTGCGCCAGCCACAGACCGAGAGTTGTATACCAAAAGCGTCACATCGCCGAGATTATATCAGCTCTTGTCATACATAGACTGTATATATATAGAACTGGACAGTGTGGCTGCATTCTGCAGTGTTCTATGGAATTAAAGCCGCCGAGGCGACGCCATCTTGGAAAATTTGGAGCCAATTTGAAGTGTAGCTGCGCAGCAAAAGTTGAAGCATGCGCAGTGAAGAGGGGTCGCGGTCAGGCACGCCCACTCAGTTGCCACTCAGCGAGTTAAACACGCCTCTTGTCAAGTGAAACCCGCCCCCTTCTCCTTTCCACAACGCAGGTCGACTCGGCGCCGAGGCTAGCTGGCTGGATGAATTTTGCGGCTGTGAGTTAGCTAAACAGTACAAACAACAATCGGTTTGTTCTTGTCTGGTAAGTGTTGCGTATCAACTAAAAAGTTTTTTTTGTCTATTGGTGTTCTTAAATACGTCTAAGAGAGCTTATTATGTTGATTATAGACTGTGACAATTTAGTATGGTGAATACTAATAAGCTAACAACAGAAATACTGTACGGCCAGCGATTACATGTTAACGTTAGCAGCTACATTAACGTTACCGTTAACGGGAGGCTAAGTTAGTCGTTGAAGTGAAGATTAGCACACAGCTCCCGTAACAGTCGATGCATGATATACTTGGTTTTATTAGTTGTTGCTGTTTTCAAATATCTCAATGTATGCCATCTCAACATGGAGTAACCATACATGGGGATTAATAACACTAGACAGTCAGTACAGTATATGATGTGATAAAGCAACGGTATGATGTGATAAAGCAACGCAAGTTAACGTTAACGTAATGTGAAGCATGGACCTCATCAACCTGTCATGTTAATGTAACTACTAGCCAGTTTGCCAGCGTTGCATTTTTTCTAAAGTTAACGACAGACACCTCTGTTAGAGCTACTTCTGTGATGGTAGGTCGGTAGCATAGACTGTAAAAAATAGATCGGTAGGTCGGTAGTTGTAAACCGCATAAGTGAATGATTGATAAATGAAACGCCTGCATTAAACACTACGCCAAGAACCAGTCACTTCCCAGGGATATCGGTGAACATTTGAGACCTTAGTTTGTCATTTAACGTCCATGATCAGTCATACTGATAACGTTATTTTTCAAGCTGACGCAAGTTAATAACATTCACACCGCATATTTAAATGTGTAGTTAATAGGGCTGTCAAAATAACTGATTAATTTCGATTAATTAATTTGAGAAAAAATAACTGATTAAAAAAATTTGTGCAGATTAATCGATTCCTTATGACCTTTGATCCCGAGCCATTCTAGTCAGACTGTAAAATGAAGGAGAGAGAAGAAAACGTGCTGCCTGGATCATTGATTGGAACATTTACTTTTAAAAAATGGCCTGATGATGTTGATAAAAAATAAAGTGTTGACAATAAAGTCCTCTGCAATGTCTGCAGCAAGGAATTTGCATATCACCGGAGTTCATCAACTCTATAGTCACAGTCAATATATAGTACACAATATAGTGCACATCAATCCAAAGAAATAAGTGTTGACATTGAGGGGAGTGTTAATTAATTTTCATTGTGTCCCCTAGGTTATATCTGTGGCCTGAAATGCCTTGTATGTGAAAAAAAAACTTTTATTTGAACAGTGAAAATAATAATAAAAGAGTTTTTGAACTTTAATGTGACTAATGCTGATTATTCAATGATTCATTTGAATTTAAATATTTATAATACTTTCACAGCAAAAATTATATATGCGATTAATTTAGATTAATTAATCACAGAGTATGTAATTAATTAGATTATTTTTTTAATCGATTGACAGCCCTAGTAGTTAACATTAGGTAGGCTGTAAAGTTTATTGCACACATATATTTAATTAATTGGTATTACTAGTGGTGTTGAGTGCCTGATTAGATGCTTTGTAATGTTGTAAAATTGTCTGACTAACTTTATTGTAACTTTCCTTTTTGCAGGTAAGATATGGGTGATGGCTGAATGTACTGGAGGTGGCGGCAAGGTGGTCTCCATGGTCTACATTAGTCTGCAAGCAAGGGAATGCCTACGTGAAGTGGTTTGGCTTGGGTGGTCTGAGGTGGCATGTCCTCCCCCTTTCTCCAAGTCCCCTGACATCATCACCCACCGTCACTGGATCAACCTGAAGCCCCTTATACATGGGACATGGCACAGCACCACTACGTTCTGAAAACACATGATTTTCAATAACTTGCGTGGCACCAAGAAAGGTCTGCCACTGCTCTGAACCTTCTGTTAATGTGACCTCATTCATACTTGAGGCTGTACACATCCCTTTGTTTCTATTTTCTTTATTGATGTCACCCAAACTTCAACTTTCTGTATGCCCCTGAACTCACACAAATTGTAAATTGCAATGCGCCATTTAACTAGTGGTGTAGTCTAGTTAGTTAGTTGTAGTGGTGGGTATATTTTGAGCAACCCCAAATGTTATTAAATACGTATCCTTGCCTATTTTTAAATGGGTATACTGAGATGATGCTTTTTAAATGGGTTTACTGTGTCCTGTGTATCATGTAGACTATACCATACCACGGTCATTTAACTGCCTTGGTATTTAAGTCAGAGGCCATTGCTTAGTATTTAACTGTAGCCAACACAAAGATGTAGATGTTACAAGAATATTAATATCAGAATAATTATTGGTTGATACTTAATCAATATTGATTTTTTTTAATTATTTCTTTTGTGTGATATATCATTCAGAATGCTGCAACATGACTGGTCTTCAATCAGCCAAAGAGGACACATCGTAACTCCTCTCCTACTGTAGTTACTCTCCATTGGCTCCCTACAGTAGCCAGAATTAAATTTAAATCTCTCCCTTTGGCCTATAGGACACTGACTGGATCTGCTCCTTGTTATTTTAATTCAATGATCAAGATATACATCCCCAACCGCCCACTGCGGTCTTCTGATGAGCGTCTGATGTGTCGACCAGTCTTAAATGCTAGGTCAAATTCAAGACTCTTTTCCTCAGTGGTTCCATGTTGGTGGAATGAGTTGCCCAGTGCTCTTCACACATCACTGGCAAGACCTGATCAAATCATACAAATGCAAAATGCTTTTCCAGCAGTGCAATCGCAGGTAACAACGATACCTTAACACATTTTCAGATACCGCTGTTCTGAGCATACTAAGCAAATTAGCCATTTTTAACTTTGAATCCCTCCTCACGTGGGGGGCGCTGTGGCGCAGCAGGCTACAGCGTCCGTACCATACATGGGTCCGAGTGCCCACGGGGACCCAGGTTCGAGTCCGACCTGCGGTCATGTCCCGATCCCACCCCATCTCTCTCTCCCATTCACTTCCTGTCTGTCTTCACTGTCCTATCATAATAAAGGCAAAAAGCCCAAAAAATAAACTTAAAAAAAAAAAAAAAGAATCCCTCCTCACGTTAAGCTATAGTCCAATAATGTGTTCACTAAAACACAAGTAACGTTATTTGTCGGGCTGATTCATAAATGGTCATACCGAGGTTGTCGACCTAGCAGGCTAGGTGGCGTTTATTGCCATTCGCAAAACTAAGCAAGAGTTAACGTTAATGAAACTTAACATCGCCTTCTCCAGTGACTTAAGTGTATTCAAATGAAGTTGCAACGATGATGGCGGCAATCACTGCTTACGTTAAACCATTTGAAACAAGTAGGACTGTAATGGTGACTATGGCTAACGTCACTTCGGATCAATATAGCAGAGCCCTTTTACTTTACCTATCAACTGGCTAATGCTAGCATGATTTAGCATGCTATGAGCTAATATACTTAGCATCTACGAAAGAACAGCACATATCTTTTTTCACAAAGAATCTGTCACAACTAACAACGATGTCTCTTACAAACAACTACATAATGTATGACTATCAATATGTATTTAGTCAGACTGTGATAAGATATAGCCTAATGATAATAACAGCAACACTTGTTTAGGTTAGATTATGTGTCGAAATCTGGTGTCGTTAAAATAAGTGAGCGATGACGTGGTAGTGTCTGCAGCCTAGACAGTAAAACATAATGGACAAAGCGTCGTGTCTGCAGCCAGCCAGCTGTCAATATAACATTAAAAAAAATAATTTCAGCGAGAAAAGAAAAATTGTGTGTATTGAAGCATCTTGAAAACTATTTTTTCGAATAAAAAGTTGTTGATACAAAAATAGTTTTAGGTGAGAAAAGTGACACGGAAAGTTGGCTACTTGGCCACTGAAATACATGGGGATGGGCGGAGTTACACATTGTACTGCAGCCAGCCACCAGGGGGCTCTGGACTAACGCTCGCATCACTCTTAACAGACGGCACACTGTCCAGTTCTAATATATACAGTCTATGTTGTCACACGCCAGTTTTCCCTCTTATCTCTTCTCGCCGATTATCAGACGATTGTTGTTCTACGCAGCCCGGTGACTTCGTCGGAGCTTACTTCGTTCTCCACGGGCTGTTCAGACTACACTCTCGGATAAGTAGGATTGTACTGACGACCTACGTGTTATTTAACCTGGAGCTTGCTCAGTTAAACTAACAGTTGTTCGGCATAAAACAACGCAGCCTACCTTGAGCCACGCTCGGTGACTGGCTAACGTTACTGTCCACAAGCACGGTAGCCTCGCCTGGAGCCCAGCTCGGCCACAGGCTAGCCTCTGTCAAACACAAACACGGAGCGGTTTACCTTGAGCCCAGGTCGGTAACCGCTAGTCCCAGTCAAGCACAATCACAGCAGCCTTGCCTTGAGCTCCGCTCAGTAACCGGCTAGCTCACGTCAAGACACACCGCCTCGCCTTGAGCCCCGCTCGGTAGGGTAGCTAGTAGCTAACATTCCATTCCTTAAGTAGGCCTATGCCGCATTGATTTTGTTAAGGTAATTTGAGAGTAGGGGGGAGAATAACGAGCAGCAAACGTTTATTTGAAAACATGATAGTGTTAAGTAGTGATGCATGTAGTAGCCTACACTTGTGCGTTTAGGTTTAGCTATCACCATCTGATAAATCAAACTTTTCCCAAAGCCAGTTGGAAGGAGAGTTATAAGACGTCCATTTATAAAATTGACAAGACAAGCCTCTTGTTCCTGCTTTAATTGCGTTATGCCCTCGAGAGTTGAGACAATTTCGCGGATAGCTTCTAGCGTCTCTTCCTCCGTTGCCATTGTTGCTATGCTTTTGAACTACAAGCTTCGCTAGACTACAAGCAACTCGGCAGGCAAGTTCCGCGTCATCACTCAACTGTTCACTGATTGGCGCGGTCGTACGCGAACCGCATACTGTGGGTTGGGCCAGACTATGTGCGAGGCTGAAATCAAATTTTGGCCGGAAGTACGTAGGATGGTAACACCAGGCTACTGCGCTACCACAACTCGATACAAAAGTTAGAGTAGCTGCGTCTCGAAGTTGCTTGGCAACCATTCTGATAGAGGAAATATATTTCTTGGCGGAAGAATGATTGTCTATGAATACATTGTTACATTTCTCGTTGCTGTGCCTCTATTTTATGAAATCTTGCCAGATATATGTAGTAACCATTTTAGAAAAGCAATAAGCAACTTGAGTCCGTAGGTTACACTGATTTTATAACAGCTAAAGAAGGTTTTAGGATCTCCGCTTGCGTGTTGTGCCTAACAACACTGTTCTAAAATCAGTGTAACCTACGGTCTCTCGGGGCTTATTGCTTAAATATTTAATACTGGGCCGATTGGACACCCTTTCAGCAACTGGGACACTGTGACCAGGCACTGTTCCAGTTATGCGTCACACACCAACCCTTACAGCCGAAGTGGATCATGGCCTGAATCATCTGTAGCAACCGAGGTTGGCTAGCCTGGATTTTCCCTTGCTGCCTTACACGCGCAATTTTATTCACGCTGCTAGGCAGCCTGGATTCCATGGACTTCGTTTCCACCTCAACAAAGGAATCAATCACAGAACGGAGGGGGGACAGCAAGATGATGACGACACAAAGTAGCGGTTATGAGCTACGTACAGACGCATTTGATAGACATTCGTAGTGCCCAATAATTCGTAGCGCCCAATAAACGGCTCTGGGCATTCGTAAAAAAACGTTTCAAATACGATACATAAATACAAATACGAGAACATGTACATGTAGTTCCAAGACCCCATCTCAATGAGATGAGGTTTGGCGTTAGCCAGGCTAGAGGTTGGCCATGTGTATGGCAAAGCTGACTACTGTATGACGGTGCAGAAAAGGTCACTGTTTAGAGACCCTGCCGGGTCATCACAGTTTCCTGGCACTGCCACACTGCTCGGCTGCCTAGGGGGATAAAAATGTGACCTAATCAGAAGTCCAGAGCTCATCAGCTGTCCCGACCCCCCAGAGATGAGGCGAGGTCATTTCAGGATGGATGAGAAATAAATATTGAAATAACAAAGAACAAGGGAAACAGCCAGTTTGGGAAATAGCCAACAGAAGGTGAGAGAAACAAGAAATAGACCTGACCTGCTGTCTTTTACTAGGGGTCACGTAACACAAGAGCTCATTGAAACTGATAAAGCAAATCCTGCTCTCTGTAGAAACAATGATCCTCGTAGGATTGAGGCATGTGGTTTGGGGCTGCTCTGTTGACCTCAGTTATTGTGGCAGTGTTGGAAGAAAAAAGTCTTTGTCTCTTTTCCGACGTGCCAAGTGCCAACCGCTGTATCATTACGCCATTTCTGTGATTGCGTGGGTCTCATTGTTCCCAATGGGGGGTAAGCAGCTCTCCCGGCTCTCAGCTCCGACGTGAGCTGAATGGCATCGTTTGCGTTTCCTATTGAGATTTGCTGTAAGTTAAAATAGCTATCTCATTTCTATGGAAATCACTACACATGCACATACATCATGGAAATATATACCTTCAGCCCAGCGGGGAGGTTCTCTCAGCTGAATCGTTTTCCGTTGGTAAGGGAGGGAGGAAAAATGAGGGGAGGAGTGGAGTGGAAAAGGAAAGGAAAGAAGAGAAGAGAAAGAAAATGTGAAAAGAAACGCATGGGGAAAAAAGTGGGGAGGAGGAAAAAAGAGAGGCAGGTGAAAGAAGTAAGAAAGATCTTGGGCAGATATGACAGGAGAGGAGAGAGAGGCAAGGGAAGAGAAAAGAGAAGATGGGAGAAAGGAGCACAGACACAATAGACTATCAAATGTACAATAAAAAAGAATGGAAGAGAAGAGAGGATGAGATATTAAGAGGGGAAAAGAAGACGAGAACAGAGATATCAATCCAAACCAGTGCCAGTGCACAGCATGCTCGCCCCAGTGTCTGAACACTGTGAGACGACACCCAGAATTAAGCTCTGATGTTCAGTCTCTGGCTGTGTGTGGTGGAGCCAACGCAGCATTAAATAAGCATCTGGCTGTTTGGGGCGATGAGGCAGCCATCCTTGGGAAGGAGAAATCCCCCCGCACCTCAGAGCGCCATCATTACACACTATACTTCACCACACACAAGATGGAGGTTTGCTGTGAATTGTTGACACTGTGAGAAAGCTTCACAACTACGTACTGCAATACATGTATGCTGTAGTTGTTCTTGCCTTAAAGGAAAAGTCAGATCGTGTCCGACGGGTGTTAGTTGTTTTGAGACCAGACCCTGAAAAATGGTAAATATCCATCCTTCCAAGCCATTTCCCCCCCAAAAAATGTAGATAAGGTCTGCTGACGATGTACCGAAGAGAGTCCATGGAATATAAATGACATTCAGTGATCTGCAGCGATAACAGGCAAAATAACCATGGGTAACACGAATCACCGCGCCACAATGTTGAGCTAATCTTGACTTTTGAGACAACAAGCAATGCATTGATAAGGAGCAAATAAATGTTTGTCTGACTGAGGCTTCTCACATGACTGACATGAAGACCTTGGCCTGACTAGATGTATGCTACCTACCTTTGCCCAATTACAGAGTCTGATGTGTGGTCTCTAGGACGCCTCCAAGCATTCACTCGCTGAATGAATGTCTCAAATACATACCAAATAAAACATCCTCAATGAAACAAATGAAAAACTCTTCGATGGTAAACCAGTCTGCACTGCAGGTTAGTGTGTGCAGATGATAAATACAGAGGCAGCTACATGGTGCTCCTCAGGATGTAAAAAAAAAATGCCCAGACACAGTCCAGACCAAAAGCCTCCCTGCAGGGGGTAGCTGTGTTCAGCAGGCCCCAGCAGCGAGGCTGATTACCCCTCTTCCTCCACCCTCCTTCCCCGGAGCAAGCCAGGGGTCTGATTGTGAGGAGTGAGTGTGCGCTTCTGAGGGGCATTAACATTGGTGTGATTGGAGCTCACCCCTATGGACTGTTTAAATATTTCTCAGGCAGATTAAGTTGGCTAAACATACAATCTGGTGCAATTACCTGAGCCATCAGCCCATGTCATTACCGGGACTGAAGTAGTGGGGTGGTGGGCGTTAGCTTAGTCAGGCCAGCGTAAAGCAAGTGCAGTCTTCTCTGCAGTTCGTCTGCAATTCTCAACAATGGCTAACTGGCCGTGGGTGAGGGGTGGTGGGAAGAATGGCTGCCACCACCACCTTGAACTTTAGAGAAGATGCTTATCTCACCCTCTTGCCTTTTTTTCAAAGGTGAGAAAGGACAACTACACCCTCCCGGGAGCAGAGCTAGGAAGAATAAAAAAGAAAAAATCACCAGTAAAGCGCCCATACATTGTTTTCATGCCATTACATATTTACACTGCTCTGTATGCATTTGGTGACATTTAGACTCAATGGGCTGTTTTGACGGAGCATTCTTCCATCATCCGGTTATCGTCTCTATTGATTTCCTGGAGAGAGGGAAAAAATGAATACAGGTGCCCAGCCTCGGCCATCATCATTTAAAGGGAGCAACCCTTGCAAGAGAGCTTTTCATCTGCACAGATATGCCGCTTCGGTTTGTCAAATGAGTTTATTCCCTAAGCAAAAGGAAAGTAAGTGGCTCCTCTCAATGTTGGAGTTTATTCATATTCAGTGTTGGAGGAATTGGTTTAATTCTCAAAATACCACACACATGTACAGAGAATCTCTGTCTCTCTCTTTCTCTCTCTCTCTCTCTCACACAGACACACACACACACACACACACAAGGGTAGCCCTTCCATCTGTACTGTCTATTCTATTTTAAGCTCCTTCAAATATGATTTAGCGTATTTTACACTAACCAAATGTTACTTTGCATTACCTATGCACCTGGCTGTCTGTTAGCCTGCTTTAGAGGTGCCTGAAGCAGCACGCCATATCGTCCGAGTGAGTCACTACTACTAGTCACTACTACTCTCAGCACAGTATGCAGGATCTGCCCCAGATACTTCTCACAGTGCAGACTTCTCTTCTGAGGTCACTCATGGCCTTTATTAAGTGTTGTAGTATCTAAAGAATAGATTACATAGACCAAATTAAGATTCCCTTGTCGGCTTGGGTTCAGTGAGGTGGGTCTCAGGGTAATGTTATTAACAATAGCAATACTACAATTAAAAAGTGATTACAAGCTAAACCATTTAGCTCTAATGTTCTCTAAGAGTATTGCATTGAACTTAAAAATAATCTTATATTAAAATGTATGTGTCAATATTCTCCCTCATCCATAAAGTCAATAAGGCCACCTTTTTACATGTCAGAGTCTCTGTTACTGTGGAATGATGCTTCTAAGTACAGTGCTGTTTTTTATAGCAAGGTTGAGTAAGGAATTCATGTGAAATTCAGATGAAATCTATATGAGGCTTTCCCTTCAGATGAGTCACCATCTCTGCCTGATTTCAGCAAAGCTTACGTTACCTGCCCCAGATATTTCTCACAGTTCATGAGTAGATTAAGAAAAAAAACTCCTCTGGCTTTGATCCAGCTAATTCTCCCGTTGCTTTTGATCCCTCCTAACATACTGACTTTTTGAGTGAAATGATTTAGCTTGAGCTGCTTCCTCGAGATGAGAGGTCAGCTTGATGTGTCAAATGCGCCTCGACTCCTCTCCCTCCCACTACGCGGGATGTATATAATCCTAAATTAAAATGCTGGGGATAGATGTATAGCTTTAGGGACTTCAAAGAGCTATTTAAGACGCTGTTTAAGATGCAAAAGAGTGGGATGCCAGCAGCAATAGAACTTGCAGGGGTGAGAGAGAGAGAGAGAGAGTATGTGTGTGGGGAGATTCTCTCTTTGATGCTCCATCGAAGGGATATTAAAGATGACGCAGGTTTTGCCACATGAAGGAGGAAGTTCAAAGGTCACATGCAGATCAAGGATCCAGCGAAGTGGATCTCATTGAGTCGGAGCAGTGGCTGAGTCAAGCCGGCTCTACTCCAGACAAGGAACGGTGGACTAACAGCAACCTATTTGCAGAATGGACCGCTGATGCCAAGGGCACTCTTAATTAAGACTACTCAGAAGACTGCTCAGGTAAGTACACAGACCCACAGGCTAACAGTAGCAATAACAGGGAGGCTACACCAAGTACATAGCTGAAGAGTTCTGTTCGCAGAGTGGCGGCTGCTACAATTAGCTTCCACTGTAATCAATGGAAGTGGCTACACAACATGTGATAGCAGCATGTGCATTCAAAAATGATGACCAGTGTTCTAAAACTATTTTTACGCTCCGCGAACAGAGCACTTTCCTTGCAGACCTGCTGTAGCACGGGCCTAACACAAGCATTAGTCCCCTGATGTGATGACGAAACATTTGGATTAAAAATGTGTGTTGAACTATGATCAACTTAAAAGTGGTGTGTTCTAAAGTAAAATTGTTCCTTTCAATCCTTCCTTCTCACTACTGTAACAGTATAAATATCTCCTGTTCTGCCATTCTGACTAAACCTAAAGGTATATATCACTGCACCCTTGTTTAACTGTAACTTCAAATATGACACTGTTTGGTTCTGACCCAAAAGGGAATACTCTGGCTATACTCAGAAAGCATAACAGGGCACTGAAACATGTCATGGAGCTCACAGAGAGCACTATCCACATTCATAAATATGATGTGATTCAAGGTACCATACTGACAGTTCTGCCATGGTGCTGGGATTTGAGTGGTAAGACAAAAAAAAGGTAGAAAATCCAGTTTTGATGTCATGGACATGGCTTTGAAGCTCCTCTGGCATACCTAAAAGCATAGGAAATGCTCTGGAGATCAATGCAACAACTTCAAAGCTCAAAAGCTGTTTTCTGTTTTTTTTTGTTTTTGTTTTTGTTTTTTTGTTTTATTTAGTTTTTCTCCCCTCACCTAACACTGGCACAGAACAACGCCCACTAGTTTACTTACTGCAAAAAAGACAAGTATGATATCTACACAAGCAAGCGGCATGACTTAGTGATTCCATTTCAGAGTTTATGGCGTTCGTTATTGAATACGATAGTATCACTATTCATCTAAAGAATAAAAACACTCTGATTTGGCCAATGAGGACTGCTGAGCCTCATTGTGAGTAGGCAGACATCAAGGGGTACCCTGTGAGATTGTGTTAAGACTCACGTCCCACACAGCGGTCTTTTACAGTGCTTGTTTTCCATCTCTCTGATAAGGCCTGTGTGAAGACCTCCACCATCTTCTCTGCTGGCACTGGGGTTATGTGAATGTCAGAGAGAAGGTAAGCCTCTGAATTCAGTCAGAACATGCTAAGTGTGTTATTGTGTATGAGTGTATGGATGTGTGCGTGTGTTTCTCCGAACGAAACAATTATCTACATAAATACTAGCATTGATTGATGTAGTATTAATTCTTACCTAAGGTCTCTTCTGCATTATAACTTGAATGTTATTTCTCATTTTTGTATACAGTAGTAGCATCTGCTTAATGAATAAATTTAACTCTTATGCAACATGGGAAATTGCAAATGTGTGTGTGTGTGTGTCTGTTTCTGTGTATGTGTGTCTTTATGCATATTTCTGTTTATGATTTAAAACCATCTGCTGAAATAAATTGGAAAATTCAAATCAGTGCCACTGGATGTCTGTATGTTTGTGTTCTTCCTAAGCTCTAACAGCCTCTCTGACAGGTGACATTTCTCCTCTCCTCTCCTCTCCTCTCTTCTACAATTTAACACATCTCCTGCTGCAGCTCACTGGTTACCCGCCAAAGCTGAAAGTATCACCCATCCTCTTATTGCCTCTCTCTGTCAGTGCACAGTCGAGTGTGCTCGGAGTCACAGGCCATGGCCCTCCAGGCCAAACCTCATCCGGGGGGGAATCCCCCAGACTTCCACACAGGTGACCACAGAATGACCACTCCATCACATGACCTGAGCAGCACTGAGTGATTGAATGAGCACACGAACGCAACCCCATAGGAAAACAAAACACGCACAGCTCTCTGATAAGCCCGACTGGCCAGCTAAAGCTCGCCTGCCTGCAAGCACGCGTAGTGAGTAACTGTGTGTCACATGGCACTGCTGTTACCAAGGAGAAATCGGCACAGAGACAGAGGCGGTTATTACAGCATCCCATACGTGCAGAGAACAGCGTTCTCTCATCCCAGACACAGGGGAGAGGTGTGGAGGTGCTGTAAAGTTATTTTTCTTTGCATAATGATCTGTTTTGTCTATTTGTTCTGTGAAACATGCATCTTTTTGTTTCTATGTGTCTTCTGTCTGAGAACAATATAATAACTGTTCTGAAGACGAGAGGGAACATCATAATTATCTGAGGGACCAATTTGATGATAGCATCATCAATGGCATGTTGGCTGGTTAGTAAATAGTCGGTAATTGCAGTTAGTCATTGCAATTATATTACATGATGTGCTCCTTTGATACATGAAAGCTTTGAAACAATGGCTCGTTGACATGACCCACCTTGGGTGGGGAAGGGGGGTGATCTCCATACCCTGGATCACACTGTCTTATAGGAACATTATAGGTTAGAGGACAATTACAGTGCATGTTTCTGATCTGTGTTCTGTCATGATTGGTCTTTAGTGTAATTATAGATTACATTCAAGAAATGTCTTCTTTTCAACTTGGGATCATGCTATCAACCAAAAATTCTATAGCTCCGCTCTAGAATCTCTGCTATCAACAACAACACAATAATTAAAAAGCAATTACAAACAACATAGTTATAATGTGATATTAAGTAGGCCTAAGACTCAAAGTATCGTGATGCATAAAAAGTAACTGGATAGTAAAACATATGTGTTCACTAATTCACGGATAGGATAAATTATGTTGGGGGCATCTGTGGCCTACTGGTTAGCGCTTCGGACTTGTAACCGGAAGGTTGCCGGTTCGAACCCCGACCAGTAGGAACGGCTGAGGTGCCCTTGAGCAAGGCACCTAACCCCTCACTGCTCCCCGAGCGCCGCTGTAGCAGGCAGCTCACTGCGTCGGGATTAGTGTGTGCTTCACCTCACTGTGTGTTCCCTGTGTGCTGAGTGTGTTTCACTAATTCACGGATTGGGATAAATGCAGAGATCAAATTTCCCTCACGGGATCAAAAGAGTACAGTATATATAGTGATATACTTATACTTACTTAAATGCAGAGACCAAATCCCTTGTATACGCAAGTATACTTGGCCGAGAAACCTGATTTACATTTACATTTACATTTTATGCTTTACTATACCGACTGACAATGGGTCGACCCCAGACCCCATTATAGGCCCAAAAAATATACAAAAAAAAAGCAGGTGCTAAATATCTTTAACTTGACCTTCTGTTGCCCTTGACCTAACACTGCCCAATCACCCAAGTACACTTTCAATCTCAGCACTATGTGTAAATATAACTGATATGAAAGATCCCACAACCCTTACACTGTTTAATGTTTAAAACGGACAACTTGGATTGCCTTGATACAAAATGCTAGTGCTCATGATGAAATGATTACATTTGCATCACATTCTCTGTTCATTTCTGAAGGTAATGATTATAGTGGATCTGGGCACTCTGTAATCATTATCAAAGAGACTGAGTCGGTGCCTTTGGACCTTAATGCACTCTGACTTCTCCTTGACCTCCTTGTTGCATAATCTTGAAATTCATTTAGATTTTGATTTGTTCCTGACAGGATACATGGTAAAATGATTAGGGAGCACACAGACACAAACACAAACACAAACACAACACAACACAACACAACACAACACAACACAACACATCTGATTGTCTCCTGTCAGGATCTCTCTTGTGTACATTTGACACTGCAAGGATGTTGTGTATTAAAACGGCAAAATACTGTTCTGACTCTGATTGCATTTGCATACCGGCACTTGCCTGATCATCTTTAAAGATAATTATTATGAAGAGACATGTGGAGTTGATGAGACACAGGGTACAAATTTCTTCTGAATCATTTGTGGGAAATGAATTGTATGGTATTTTTTGTTGTTATGTAAGTCTTACAATTTCAGAAGGCCATGTTTTGGAGAGATAAAAATGGAGGTTCGGAAACCAACGACACACACCCACATACAGCAGCTTGATTGTATTCCCATGCCATGAAAGACACAAACACACACACACACACACACACACACACACACACACACACACACACACACACACACACACACACATACACACACACACACACACACACACACACACACACAGTGTGATATCTACCTTGACAAGAATCAGTTTCCATATAGGGTTTAGTGTTTCGTTTGCGCCATAATCCTTCCATCATTTTGTTAAAAGAAAGGACACACAAAGAACTACTGTAATTCAAAACCCCATACAGGAATCTGGATTCACGTCTTTGTGTTATTAGAAAGGGGACAATTCAGTGAAATTCGCCAGGGTGGAACAGGAGGCTCCGAGGGAGATGTGATATGACTCCCTGTGTAACCCCAGCCTCGTAGGAGAACGAGAGGCGGCCGCGCCAATTGACTGAATTAGCACAAAGATGAAATAGTGTAATGGGAAGATTAAAAGATGAAGACTGAAAGCATGGGTTTGACAGCGAAACACAGACCCACACACAGACCCACAGACACACGCACACACAGGGGACAAAACCCCATCTCGTTGGTGGGAGCAGAAAGAAGTGATCATTTGACGGTGTTAGTGGCTTTGCCAATAGCAGCAGCTCTAAAGATAGTGAGGACCAGAGAATAGCATACCAATAACACACTCAAAAAGGCCTTAATGCACCTAGTGCACCTCTAGAGAACACTGAGTACCCTGATGGTTCCAAAGGACTGAACACAGACCCATAAACTTAAAAAAAACATAAAAGCTCCTACTTCCAGTCTACCCCAATCTGTCTTCTTAAAATATATGTCCTATTCTCCTTTCACAAATAGAGTGCACTCACACCAACCATGCAACAACAGCATTGTGGAAATGCATACCAATTTATGGAGTGTGGATGAAAATTACATAATTAACAACATTGGCTTATTCCTGGAAAGAATTCTTAGCTGTTTCTAAACCTACTCAAACACCTTGAAAAACTGACAGATTTAGACAGATGTAGACACTATTGTGATTTATAGAAGCATGTCCTCCGTTGCCAACGAAAGAATACAAGCAAAGCTCCCTTTGAGAGGTCTGTGGTAATGGCCAGTGGCTTTGGGTGCCCTTTGAAGGACCCATATTGATTCACTATTTGTTTAGAATTTGTGTCCATTCCATTCTGCCCATGCTGGACTTATCTCTAACTGAGTCTCCCCCCAGGGTCGCCGTAATTTCATTGGACAAGAGGAAACTCACCAGTCTTCCCATCTACAACAGATATGAAACAAGCTAGCAGGCAAACAAGGGGACCAAACTGACTAGAAAATTTCACCCACAATGGCTTGGTGAGCAGTGGCTCTGAGCCATCAATGGTCAGAGCTTAACTGCACTCATGCTGAAACCATACTAATTTCCCCACTGCACGAGCTGATTGCTGTGCACAGTCTCATGATAATCTTATTACAATCCCCGCATCATGTATTCCCACTGCCTCTCTTAGTAAAGTTGGCCCAAAGGCATTTACATATACGCATATATATATTAGAGAGAGTGAGAGAGAGAGAAGAGAGAGAGAGACAGAGACAGAGAGAGAGAGAGAGAGAGAGATGAAAGCAGATCTAATCCCTTCAAAACTCATTAAGTGATGTACAAAAAATTCTGGCTAATCAACACAGAGATATGGCTCTGGATCTCCTGCCTCATCCTCTGGGGGTGTTTAAACATCAGTTCACAGCAGGGATAAAAAGCATTGCTGCCAGTACTAGTACAGGTTATCTTCTAAAGCGCCTATGGAATACGAGAGTATTGACCTTGCTGTTCAAATCCAACACCTTCACTGGCCTGCTGACTAGAATCCCTCATACACACACACACACGCACACTATCAAACCACCACAACAACCACTCTGCTGGTGTCTCATAACATCAACGTGTGTGGAATGAGCACCTGGGTTTTTAACGGTCACTACATGGATTATCTTTCTAGGTAATCTAAGAGGATTAAGAGCAGTAGTCACTGATAATACACTACCATACACAGACAAAGTGTGTGTGTGTGTGTGTGTGTGTGTGTGTGTGTGTGTGTGTGTGTGTGTGTGTGTGTGTGTGTTTGTGTGTGTGTTTGTGTACAGTATGCATGCCTGTGTCTATGTGAGTGTGTGTATGGGTGTATGTGTGTGTGTGTGTGTATCTGTGTGTATGCCTGTGTCTATGTGAGTGTGTGTATCTGTGTGTATGCCTGTGTCTATGTGGGTGTGTGTATGGGTGTACAGTATATGTGTGTGTGTGTATCTGTGTGTATGCCTGTGTCTATGTGCGTGTGTGTATGGGTGTAGATGGGTGTAGGTGCACATTTATGTGCAAGCATGTGTGTGCTCAAGCATGTGTGTACAGTAGGCTTGCACTGCTGTAAGATGGAATAGGGAACAGTGGGCTTGAAGATAAGGTATGTCCCACTGGTATCAACAAATTACATTACATTACACAATCTCCTACTATAATGACCAGAGCTGACTTTCTTTACCACTGCACCGCGCACACACACACACACCCTAGACACCGGGCGGCAGTGGGGACCCAGCACAGAGTGCGGTCACCCCGGCAGGTCGTGATTAATACCGCAGCTAATGGAATGAGGCTGGCCCGTCTGCCGGACGGCACGGAGGCGGCAGGCAATCCGGACGAGCCCCGGACAGGGACGTGCACAGTGCATCAATCACACCTGACAGCTGGGATGGCAGCGGGATGCTTCATTCATCAACGCCGGAGGGGGTGGAGACGTGGCGGGGGCGCCATCCATAGACGGTGTCAGCAACAGCGCCGGGCAGCAATTACTGACCGCTGTGGCCTGGAGTGACACTAGACAAACTGACTGTACATTAGACAGGGAGGCGCTTTACAGAAGAGGGTCAAAGGTAAAGAGAGAAATGGGGGGTAAAGTGAAGGGCATCCAGTCGTGATTATAATAAGCCAAAAGCTGTCATCACACAGTGGGTTTGGAGGAGCCATGATAATAATGATTAACATGGGGGTTTGTCATAAATTTACATCCATAAAGTACTTGTCAAACTGAATGGATCAACTGGTAAAGTAAACAAGCATAAAATAACTTTAGGTCAGATAACGATGAAAAAGAACTTTAGGTCAGATAACGATGAAAAAGAACTTTAGGTCAGATAATGATAGTCCTGACATGACATTATAGATCAGGGAATCATGGCCAGAAGAAACTGAAATGGTAAAGGAAAGGCATCTAATGCAAAACACAATTATACAGTGATCATACGTGACTAAAAAAGGAGTCTTTATCAGGACTGACTGACTGACTGACTGATTGATTGACAGAACATTTTGTCTGTTAACTGGCCCCAAACTTACTGGCATATGCTCTAAGGAAACATTCACAAAACCTTTAACGTGAATATATTCATTCAATTACAATTGTGTGACATTCCCATAGGGCCTGTATCAACTCATCACACCCCAGCCCATCCTCTAAGTCTAAGATGTGATTTCATTGCCTCTGGTGTTCCAATTGGTTTACCCAGGATCTCGTTATCTTTCCATAATATTGCTAAACCTGGGGGCAAAACAGGTATTTGACAATTCAGTTTCAAGAATAGATCCTGGAAGTCATATTCAATTGCAATGAAAGAAAAAAAAACACAAATGATTGATTGAGAAAGCCCTGTTCCCACTGGCTGTGTGCTGTTCATGAGTGTGACTGCCACATCATATGTGCTATGCAGTGTTGCTTCAATACAAGACAGACAAGAAGAAGAATGAAGTTATTGTCACTCACAATTTCCACTGACTTTTTTCTCTTCTCTTCCTTTGAGGCGTTCACTGTGAAGAGAGAGACAGAATTGTTTTAGCCCAAGCACAAGGGAAGCATTCTCCCTCATTACCAAGTAGCAAGGCAAAGCAGCTCGGCTTTGTCTGATTAGGAGGTACAGCACTGAGAGATTGCAATGTTATTTCCAATGTCATTAAGCAACCAATTTCCCATAAATATGTGGACAAATAGAGAGAATGAGAAGAAAAGAGAACAGCAAACACCATTCAAAGAAAGGATTCACAGTATGCAAGAAGTGAGTGACAGGAAAGGAGGGATAAAGAGACATCGAGAAAAATAGAGAAGGCTCCTGGTCCCAATGAGTGAGAACAACATTACAATAGGCATGCATATGCTATTACTTTCCTCACACAAAGCACTAGGGGCTATCAACTCACATATGATCCGATAGACACAGACAGACATCGAATCCAGTCAAGGACACTGAGACCCTCCTTGGCAGGATATACTGTAGACCAAGATACCCCTCAGTGCACATGAAGTGTCCTCTTAATCCCAACATTTAATTAAGAGTGTTTTGAATAACAGCCTTTGCAGTGGCCCAAAGGCAGGGTTAAGGAGTGAGCCAATTTGATTCATTAATTAAAGGTAGGCAGCTCTCAATACAGGGGATTTTTTAAAACAGATGAAATTAAAGTATAAATCTCCGAACGTCCATGTGAACGGGACCTGTGCAACTAAGTGCACACACATTAAATGTAAGACGGAAGTAGGTTTGCGCTCTGGAGAGTTATTGCTTTAATAGCAATGGAGCTGGGTAATTAAATGGTGCTTAAGGAAGTGCATTCGCATCGAGGTATCGGTTCGTATTCAAAACATTGCAGGTGTTGCAGGAAAAGAAATCGTGTAGCCTACATTCGAAGCAAACGTTCCCGCCGAACATTCTTACTCACTCTGACACTGACCGAAATTGGTGCTTCGAGGCAAACAGAGGAACCCGTGGGTGCCTGGAATCGATATGGCTGAGCAGAAGCTACCATTTGGTCACATCCACACATCCTATATTAGGTAACGTATAAAACCCAACGATGTATCCACTTAGTAGGATATAATAGCATATTAATAGAATAGCCTACGATGGACAAAACGGAAGCTTTCCTGTATGAGGCCAAAGACAACGCTCAAATGCACCATACCCCATGGAATAGTTCGTGAAGGATAAGGGGACAACTGCGAAATGTAGCCTACATACATCTGGTTATTCAAAATGTGTGAATACCTACATTCTTGACCCAAGATCTGGGTTTTCGACACAGATCCGCAAAACACCTAATTTTCCCTCACCTCCATAACGCTCTCTGTCACTCCTTAATATCAAGTTCCTGAAAGCTTTTTGATACTCTTCACAAAGAAGTCACTAATACTGGACAATTTACTCTAATTTATCTTCATTTTCTTCACATCGCGCGGATCACCAATTGCGGAATTAAATTAGTCTCAAAATGTCAAGTCAATCAAACCTGCCTCCTATAGAGTACGCGCTAGGCAGACTGTATCTAAATCAAAAGCCATTTTCATGTTAATCAACTGAGGACAAAGAACTGTGTAACTCCTAGCTGCGCACAGTGCAAGTAGATGAGTCAGTATAAGATGCACTTTAGTTTTTATTTCCAAATGAAGAATTTAACCATGAATCAAACAAAATCACTTACCAGATTAGCGAATAAGAAAAACGCTATCAACCCACACGATTCGTAGCTTGTGTCTTCCGTTAGCAGACAGAGGTTTGTAGTAGTACACATCGAGTCACCGTGTTTGATGAATATATTCACAGACCATTGATCCTCTAGACTTCGAACGCCTTTTAACAGCGAAACTATCAACTGAAAACACAACTATAATCAATTGCTAATTAAGTATAATCCAAGTCTAATCCAGTGCGTCGATTAAATGCACGAAGTGACTTTCGTTAGGTACTGAATACTTCCTTTGGTTAACACTGTGGTTTACCAACATGCTGTCTTTCAGCACCAGCTAGTATGGACAGCAACATACAGTTGTGGCCATTCGAAAGTGTTGAGAAACACACATGGATTAGGTTATGAACGATTAATGGTTTTAAAATTCGTCTTTAGAGTTTAGAGGTGTTACGAGGCATTCTGAAATATTCCATATGCTATGAGTCAATCAGAAAAGCCATCTTTACAGATTAATCATAACAATCAAACTGGTTTAAATGCACTCTGATAGTGATAGTATGATTCTATTTAGTTTTTTAATCTCAGCATGTAATGACTGCGCAGTAATCTCACCACCACCAATGACGGTACAGTCAGGTAAACTTAAGTTTGATACAACTCATGTCATATGGTGGCCATGTTGGTGTGCATTTCATCTGGGTGCACATGTGGATTACACAATCCATACAAGAACTGGTAGGCATTTTGGATCACTAACACCATATCTTACAATAGAAGTGATTACGTTTATATCTATTATAGGTGAATACTTATCAGCATTTATGAGTTAGAGGTGATTTAACACTATAGTTTTCAAAAATTAGATGTCTATTTAAACAATTAATTATCCCCCATTCTGGGTATTCTATACAACAACAGACAGTATATTTATGACAATGAGTGCCATGGCTCTATATGGCCCCTAACAAGAAGGCCAATATCAAGTACAAGAACATTATGCACAGTTAAACAATGACTTCTGATACTGTCTACGTGGCTGTGGTTTTCTAAATCTCAGTTTACAATCTAAACGTCATTCATGCTTAAAGGGAGCCTTTAAAGAGTACTTGCCTGAGCATGCATTCAAAGTTGAAGAAAATTGAGGAGACTGACCCTGCAGTGATAGTTTAGAAGCGTCTTTGCTTCCGTAACCATTTTCATCTTCTGTAACATAATTACCCTTCCCCAGCTTGTAGCAAACACCTAAATGAAACCATGCATTTATAAGCACTTTGTGTGATTGCCAACGCATTGAGGGAAACAGATCGCTTCCACACCGGTGAACAAGTTTCAGCATCATAAAAACCTGATGGTGCCTCTACTCTCATCTCAGAGAAATATGAAACAATCTGGAGTTTAACAATAGAGAACTGAAATTGACATTGTGGCTTTGTTTGCGAGAGGGAAGACAGTACACAAAGAAAAGCAAAGACAAAAAACAGACAAGGTTCAGCCAGGTTTGAATAATAAACTAGACCTGTCACGGCTCACTGGCCATTTTAAAAAATATATACAAATATACTGTACACTAGATAAAAAATAAAACGATATAAAAAGCTCTCTCAAATGCATCAAGGGCTTGCACAGCACCCGATGATTAAGTCTATTTCTCCTCTTTTTCAGAGGCGGAGAAAGTCATACATAAACCATCAGCTCATTCACACTATGGCTGGTACATAATAACTTGGCCAGACATTGCTGGTTCACAGAGAAGAGAACTCCAGTGGTCTTTGAGAAATTCGTGAGGAAATAATTTCTCCAAGTTCTGTTGAGAATTATCACAGTTATAAGCTGCCAATATAATCAACTGTTCTCTGTCCTAAATATGAAGTTTCTGATTCTTTGTGCAGGCTTCAATTACAGATCGTTTTTGCTGCATTACTTCAAATGTCTTTCTATTGCATGGGTGTTATGGCTGCACAAGGCAATTCTGGCTCCCTTTGTAAAAAAAAAGTCTTTGGTGTGAATTTTAATCTGATTGGAAAGGCATTATGAGATGTAAGTCACCACAAGAACATTTAGAATTCGGACCATATAATACAACCTACGCTTTACAACCCCTGGGTGATTGCATTGAGTATTCTGCTAATTGGCAAACCCAGGTAGATGACAAAAACATTACAAAGAAAAATAACTCCCAATGAACTTTCATCAGACCTTTTTAATCTTACTTACACATTGTGACAGCTGACCTTGGTCTTGAGATGGTCTTTGGAGTGTGTTAGAGAAAGGCCAGATAGATAATTACTGCTTGTGACTGTCCATACCTCTGACAAAGGCATGACTCTGACCAGAGAGGAAAGGCTTTTGTAATTGGCCATCTCACTTTGAAAAGGTGGTAAGGAGGGAACATGGACTTTGGAAGAGTCATCTTCTAGTGATAGCTAGGCTCTTACTGTCTAGTCTGCCAGTCTGATATCTAGCCAATGGCAGGGAGGCTGGCTGGCTTACGCCCTGACATTTGGCCAGGAACCAGATTGGAAACATGGCAGCTTCCAGCACTGGGACAGCTGGAGAATGGCAGATATATTTCACACTATCATCACAGTTCTATTTCTCTCCTGTGCACCAGGAAACAGCTTCAACTTGTCCCAGAAGTTGCATGAACAACAGTACTTAAAAGACGATTCAAAAGTTGTTCAGTCGATGGTTCAGTCGATCGACTTCTGCACACTCAACACAAAAAAAAAAACCTCACCTCACCTTTTCAGATTTAGGAAAGGGTGAAATTGCCCATCACTTCTCAGCCAAACTCTCACACAACTCTGAATAGCTATCACAACAAGCCTCAGTGAGCACAGTCTGCTCCATAAACCTGCAGCGGGAACGCGGTAAACAGTCATTAATTAGCCACTGGTATTTACAAGCGGACCACAGGGGAGCCTTTAAATGCCATCAAGCCTCTTTCTGCTGAGCAGGTATTTCACACCAGTCACAAAAGACCCCACCTCCACCACCACCACCACCCTTCAACCCTACACCCCACACCACCCCACCTCAACTCACCCCTCCCCAGTCCACTCAAACGACACCTTCAACCGTACCTTCATCCGGATTGTTCTGGCCAAACAAACTGGATGAAGTAGAAAACATGGTATGGGAAATAAATAAAATCTCCTCATCTTCTGTGTGCCCTGAAAACACGCCCTCACCCTCCTTACTAATCCCAAAGACAGAGTGCAGCCCCACTCCCTGGCACCTCTAGGTAGTTATAGAATAAAGTATTGTGGAAGGGCTGGGACAGGCCTAATGTGTGGGTACCACTGCAAACCTTATATGTATACCCCTTCATGGGAAATGGGCAGCTATTGGCCACTGAGAGTGTTTCCCTTAGGCATGAGAGGACTTCAGATGTGGATTCTGCCTAGAGACTCAGCAAGATATCTCTGTTGCCTGATTCAGTGGGGCGAACAGCAGCAGTACATCTGTTCTTACACAGGAAGATTCCGTCAGGTGATGTATGAGGTTCTTCCTGTCCTTCTGGTAGCCATGGTCACCACTGTGACAGGAGGCAGGGAGAAAGCAGAACCAGTTCCATCTGGGAGCCTGGACTGGGACAGTGTGTGTGTGTGTGTGTGTGTGTGTGTGTTGGAGGGAGAACTGTTGGACTGAGTGGCCCTAGTATGGAGAACATTAGGCTGGTCCCCTCTGCCTCTCAACCTCCAGCATTGAGGGCCTCTCTCATTAGGAAACTAATGGCCCCCTCATCGGTTTTAGGAGAGATCTTCTGCTGTTTAGCTGTCTAATGACTTCTTCTGTTTTGTCAGATTAGCCCAATTATGGGGCATTTGCATTCGCATTGGAGCCCCCCAACCCCACAAATTCGATACGACAAGTGCAATCTCATTTGTACCAGATGCAATGCAAATGGAACAGTTTGAGATCGTGGGCAATTAAAACGAGTTGCTGATTGAGCAGCAACTTCTTATAGAGTAGTCCAGATTGGCATGGCGTCACAGCCACTGAATCCTCTCTAAAATATGCTCCCCACTCTCACCAGCCTCTGAGGCAAAAAGTGAGTGTGCTTGTAAGTGAAGGAAATGAATTTAGATGAAGAATAGAGATATTTTGAACTTTGTCTTGCTCTTCTATTGTGGCAGAGAGAAATCAATGCTGTTTTTGAATGCCTGCCATGTATTTTGCCTCTCATCACACATGCAATCAAAATCAGTGCAACAGCTCCCTTGATCAATGAGTGGCTATGCTTTAAGATCCTCTCATGGATGCAAATGAATTCAATTCAACATGATTAAATTCCGTTCTTTTCTAATCAAGTCAGTTCTGTTCAAATATGCATCAGTTGCATGATAAAATATATGAAATATCTTTACTTTGTATATATATACTGTATATATATACCCTGACATAGTATTCTCTCTCTCCCTTCATAGACACACACATGCGCGCGCACACACGCACACATGCACACACACACACACACACACACACACACACACACACACACACTCTTGATATAATACGTGTTCTCATCAAGTGCCTCAAGAGTCACTTGTGTGTGCTGACCACTAGAGAGCATTTCGCTGGCACAAGTTAGCAGAGCAAACACAATTAGACAGGACGTAATTATAAAAGTCAGTCTTGCCTAACCACAACAAGCCCCGATCTGCACGGCACACTCCACTTTTCAGGCAGGGGAGTTGGCTAAAAAAAAAATAAAACTAAAAAGACATTACACAAAAAAACGATTTGTTTTTGCTAACAATATCACCATAAGTTAGCATGTTAGCAAGCTTTTTATTATTGGCAAATGCTATGTGTGATGACACGCCTAGAAATGAACAAACTGAAAACATCTGTGTTTACAAAAGTGTGCAGGGTATTAATTCTGACAAAACAGGAATTCAGCCACTCTGAACTTCATGTTCAATCTCTCTTGGTGCAGCCAGAGTCCAATGAAACATGCAATATCCGGTAATTTACACAAAACTTGCCCTTTCACACTGAGTCGAATTTCAGATTCACAGCGTATGATGAGCGAATAGATTGAGACAAATTTCCAGCTTGTCGGATGCAGCAATTCTCAATGGTCGATGCCACCAGAGTGATAATCACCCTTGTTGATGACCTGATCTTTACCCCTTTGCATGTATGTAAATAGTCTGTCTCCAGATCCCCCGCCACTCACTGCCTGTTTTAATTATGTCCCTTTGATCTTTGATTAGCGCCTAAACTATATGGGTAACCTTTGTGTGGCCCCCACAAAATGTTGCAGCTCCTTTCATGTTTCTAATTAAATGTCACTTGCGGCTACAAAGAGAGATGGCGCTTTGACTGGGTGGCTTTTGAAACTCAGCCCATTTGGAATGACCAAAAGTTGCCCTTAAGCTACACCTAAAATGCATTCTTGTTTTGGGAGATTTTGGGAAGGAGCGCGAGGTGGTGGCAAATTCACACGCCCCCTTAGACAGATGCATTTGCATTTCATGGGAACGGAACGTGTAATTGATTTCTGCTTAATTAACCTTGGCTGACCAAGTATGAATGGGAAGATGTAGAAGAAGAGCAATTAGTTGACCATTCTAGTTCCACGACCAGTCAACTGTCACTTCTGCTGGCGTAACCTCTGTGACAGAACAGGCTCATTAACTATGGCCCCATGGTTTAAAATCTCTGTATGTTAAGATCAAGTGGCTTTTTCTCTCTGGTGGTGCTGCTTAAATTTAAACAGACTTAAGAATTAAGAATGAGTTATCAATTAGACAGAAATGAAAAAAAACTAAATCAGGTGAAGCATGAACACAACATGAATGCTCTGAATAGCATATTGAGTTCTGAATGCCTTTTATCATTCAATCAATACGTTTTTGCTCTGCATAATGGCAGCAATGGCTCCTTTGGTATTAGGCACCCTCAGTTTGCATAATGCATTCTTGTGGCACTGAATGGAATGAAAGCATTTCTTTCAAAACAAAGCCATCAAGGCGGTTTCTGAGAGGACAAATATAGACACATCCTCCAGGTCATGGTTCAGCCATGGTGATCGGATGGGGTTTTAAGATATTGACTAAGCAGCCCTGAACACTTTACTGGCAATTAACCTTGATTTGCCTGCTCCCCAGACGGGTTCAATGTGAAATCTATGCACACAAGACACACAGCGCATGGATAGGGAAAGGCCTGGGACGACTGTTAAACCAGCATGACTTTGTCTCCATGTACTGGGTCATGAGACAGGACGAGTCATCCAGCACTGAGATCAACTCTATGTGCAATGGAAGAGGCACCAAATGGTGGTCCTGTGCCACAGAGCACTTGTTCAGGTCTTGCTCAGCATGCGGGTGGTGATGCTAGTGGTGGTGGTCTCACCAGTGTAGCTGTCAGGTACATGAAGACTGAGGGGGCAGACGTGGCGGCTTTATTGTTTCATCTGGCACGGCGCCACTCACCTCATAAAAATCGATGGATCCGAGAGCTGGGCTTGTGGTAATACGGTGACCCCTGTGTCTGTGTGCAAATGGCTTTTCATCCCCGCCTTTGTAACGGATGCCAGCTAGCTTAACTGTGCTTGTGGAACGTTGGTAAACCTCACTCCCTGACGCCTCAAGAGTGCTGCTGGCATGCGAGCCAGTAGCCTGGGCTATTGGCTCAATTGTTAGCACGCCCGCCTCCCGATCCGAGGTGCTGCTGTTCGTGGGTTCGAGTCCGGGCGTGTGCAGGGCTGAATCGCGCACGTTCAACACAACGCAGGATACATTAGTGCCGTGACCCGGATCGGGAGTGAGGTTTAGGGGGGTGAGTGTAACGGATGCCAGCTAGCTTAGCTGTGCTTGTGGAACGTTGGTAAACCTCACTCCCCGACGCCTCAAGAGTGCTGCTGGCATGCGAGCCAGTAGCCTGGGCTATTGGCTCAATTGTTAGCGCGCTCGCCTCCTGATCCGAGGTGCTGCTGTTCGCGAGTTCCACCTTGTTACCGCTCTGCTCCAATGTAACGTCAATGCACGCCACACTGCATAACATCAGTATAATATCAATCAAAAGCAAAGCAAGAAAAAACATCCTCAAGAGGGCCCACAGCCAGGAAATTACTGTACACCTTCACAGACTTCCCAGAGACAGTGAGCTGTGACATCTGTGACGCATTTAACTGCTGAGGCTCGTGAGAGGCACCGAATTTTAGTCGCAAAACCACGCCGGACAGTGGACCAAGATTGATACGACACCCCAAATTCTGTTTTGGAGTTTTGGTGGCTTCATGAAAGTCGCTCTTGCGAGGAAAAGATAATGCCCGAATGTAATCCTGCAGGTGTGGCCCCTAACAGGCGACGCCCGCTGAGAGGGACTTGCCGGCCGTCGCGTTGCATTTGATGACCAATGTGCCAGAACAGCTCCTGGAAGGAGTAGACATCATTACCAGTGGAAATGGAAGTCGGGCTGCACATCTAGGTTAGCGGTCCTCGTTTTTTTTTCTCTCTCCTTCACGGGGAGCAGCTAATTACTTCAGACATCAAAGGGAGAGAGCGAGCTGGGAGGAGGAAGAGAGGGAAGAGGAGAGGAGGAAGAGAGGAAAGAGGAGAGGAGGAGGAGTGGGAACAGAAGCAGAAGCAGCAGCAGCAGGAGAAGGAGGAGGATTTCCAGGACTTCATTCGTTTCCCATGTTGTTGTTGTTTTATTTTTCAGAAAGGGGCCTCAGTTGCTTGTGAGGTTACTGAGAGCCACCCTACCCCCCCCACCCCCATCCAGAGACTAGACCAAATGTTGGCAGTGTTCTTTGAAATTTTGAGTTGTGCCCGGCTTAATTACCACAGACATATTCATTTTTCAAGTGCTCTCGCCATATTTGCAATTGCTTTTTGACCTGTAGAGACAGGGACAGAAGGGGGCCTGGCAGGAACACACAGCGCGCTTGGCAAACCATGGAGGTGTTGACCAACTGTGGACCCACCAAGGGCAAAAGAACTGTGCTTTATATTCATGTACTCCAGTGGATGGCAGACATTTTGCCATCACTCACTTCAGCAGCAGACGGGTCCCTCAGTGTGGGCAAATAGTAATGTCGAACAGAGGGGACCACAAGGGTGTGTGTGTGTGTGTGTGTGTGTGTGTTTGTGTGTATGTGTGTGTGTGTGTGTGTGTGTGTGTGTGTATGTGGAGTGGTCACTCCAGTCCCTCTTTTTAAAAGATCTGTCTGTCGTCAGAGTGTAACAGCTGCTCGAGCCCCTGCATGAAGCAGTTTCATTCCCTGAATTGATTTATCTGTTCATTGCCACCGGCCTAGCTGAGCAGGGGCCTACACATCCCCACATACACAACTCCCAGATGCCAAATCTAAGAGGCCACCCACAATAATGCACGCAAAAGACACCCATTTCCTTTCCTACTCATATCACATGATCTTGGTTTATGAGAGACTCAACAAGCGAGGGCTGGCCCACGGTTCCTTTTGTAGAATAACAAGCATGGGCACAATATCCTGAGTGGAGATATTGCCACAACATGAAAACGGCGGCCTTGTCTGCTTTCCAAATTTCCACTGAACAATAACACTCTATGCTTGGCAACCTACATAAGAAGCCAGCAACTGGCCAATTGGAGAGACCAGGCTGGGTTTTATGGTGACCACTGGGGCATTTACAGACCAGTCCTGGGTTCTAATCCAAAACACTTTTTTTTCCGAATTCAATTAATTGCCATTGCAGGGGACAGGTAGCCCGGTTGAAACCAAACCTTCTCAGTATGTCTGGGTTTTTCCCAGGCTAGGGGACAGGTGTAATTTCACTGACTGCGTAGCTCAGATACCAACAGTCTTTTGCTAAACCAAATGATAGACCATACCTTTAAGAAGCATGGCAAAGGTTTGGTCAATAGGGCTCAGCCCCTTCTTAAAACACAGTGATTATGCTTATCCCCACCAACTACCCGTGCTTTCATACGGGCCTCCAAGTGTGATGGAAGAGTCATTCTAGCGAGAGACCCCTTGAGATACCTTCTGCTGGAGCTGGAGGTGAAAATTAGCCCCCCCCCCCCCAATCAAGCAGATTGGCGCAGAAAAAAGAGAAAATAATTCTCGATATGCTGCTGCAGAATAGCACTTGGGCGAGAGAAATAACGAGGTGCAAGACTGAAAATAAAAGTGTGATTATGCTTCCAGACCGAGAAATAAGGCCTGAACCGGAGAGGTGTGAAGAGGTGGCTCAGAAATGGCTCCAATCTCCAACGCTTGCATAGTTATGCTTGATCGAGTTAGACCCGTAGAGCTATTAAAGATTCTTCTTTACTCGAGACTTTCATTTAACACATTTCACTGTACATCTGTGTGTATAGGGCCTTTTACACAGATCAGAACACATCCTAAGCCCAGATCTGCTGAATTAATGACGAATGCCTTTACCATTGTAGGCCTGGTGGCAAAATATTCTTACATTTTGCTTCCCTAATGATGGCACAAAAGATTTCTTTTCCAGGACATGTCATTCAAACATTCAAATGGCTACACAATTGACTGATACTTTGCCAACAATGGCATAAACACAGTCTGCAGTACGTCTTTGTTGTCGCACTGCAAACAAATGTCTTTGTTCCTCAATATCGCCACATGGACAGTACCTAATTACTTTTACTAAATGGCAGTTCTTGTGTGTCAGGCAAGCTAAACAGAGATAACATACAAATAAAAAAGGATGTATTAATACTGAGGCCAAGCATGGACAGACTGATGAAATTAAATTCCACAATCAATTCCTGTTGCTGGAGGTCTATTGAAGCTGGCACAATAATTAAATGCAAGTCACTTGTATTTCCCCCTTATGAGTGCAGTCTTCTCAGATATATGGAGGACATTCTCATCCTTCCCCCAGAAACTGCCCGTCATCTGGAATCGAGCGTAGGACCAAAGCCAGACCTGTCAGTCAACCACGTCCCCCTTCGAAAGCAAAAGGCAGCATTAATCGCACAGCAGCACATGTGAGGCCTGGAAAGTCTGCTGCGTGGCAACTGAAGCAGAAGCACAATCTTTCTGACATCCATTTTGTAGCAGCCAGAATGTCTGAGTACTGCCGTTCCATTCTGTAGTATTCAAACTGACACACATCAATGTAGAAACCATGCTCAATTGTGCTAAATAACCTCAGAACCTATCATGAATATGACAAGGAAATGTATCCCATTTCTTTGTATGAACAAAGTTCAAAATGTCAATGCATTTCTGGGGTAGGTAGTTCCTCACAAAGGTAAATGATAAAAAAAAAACTAGATGTACCGCATAGCGGTACAAAATATGACCGCCGCTCAGTCCTGTACATCCATTCCGCGAAAATAAATCATATTAATGAATTTGTCTCCATCTTCTACTCCATCCCCCACTCTTGAAACTTTTGTGTATACTTGTTTGGAATGTGTGTGTGCACACATTCCGCACACAAAGTAGCCTACTGGCGCTGCAAAGGTGAATAGATTTGTTTCTGGGCCAAAAAATTTGCAGCATTGTTATAAAACCTTTAAAATCTCTAAACAATCACAAGTAGGGCAGTTCATCACAGTCCATCCATTGCAACTGAACTGATGAAAGGTACACCTGTAGGCTACATTGTATTTGGGAAAAGCAGAAGGTAGCAGCATAATGTATTTATTTATTTATTATTAAACAAAACAATCCCTGTCAGTTCCATGCAGTTTTCAACAGCTATCAAGAAGAGAGGTCATGTCACGGATTTTTGTGAATGTTTCTTCTTCTACATATGCATATATAAGTTTAGTCATCTAGTTCATATGATATTCAGCTTTATTGTCAATGCACAAATTAAATACCAGTAGTCTAAAACAAAATGCCGTTTTACCCAGTGGTGCAAATAACTGACATGTCCAAAAGGGCCTTCATGAAATGCGTTGCGAGACTGTTCATACACATTTTAACGGGCAAAGTTGAAGAGCTACTGTCCGTTATTGTTTGTGCAAATAATATGCTGATTCATGTTCCCTTGCATTTTGCAACTATGAGGTCCATGGTTAGTCTGGCTTTCGCCAGACCAAGCTCAATCTTTTGACGCAATCTTTTGATTTTCACCCAGCCTAGTCCATGGTAGGCGCCCGATAGAAATATTGTTTAATTTTGCGATTGAGATATCCACGCACTGGCGCCCCCCCTGCGACGTGTTCGCCCCCCGGTTTCAGAGCTATTGTAAATGCAAAAATGCATAGAGGGAGTTATGACAAAACCGTGACTGTTAACAAACTATAAGCTATATAAGGTAGGCCCTATGCTAGGCCTATTACACAACACAAATTGTCACTATAGGCTATGCTGGCGACCCAAATAAAATCTCCTTTGGAACCAATGGCTTACACCTTACAGTATCAAGCCACCTATTTGCGAAAAGTTAATAGTTTTGCATATCAGTAGTAATACATTTCAAGTAGCTGAATCACCGAAAGGGCGAATGAAGTGGACACTTCTAAATGGAACCCAACCCACTGTACAGTAGCTCAAGGTCTGTGGCTAAAGCAGCCATAATGAAAGCGTTATCATTGTTTGGATACTTCACACACACGTGTTTTTTAAGGGTAAGGCTATTTGCACCCCTGGTACAATTAGCAGTGTATGCTATTCGTACCCTGGTGCAATAAGAAGTGAATTCTATTCGTACCCCGGTGCACACAGCAATGTGTCCTATTAGTACCCCGTCTAGTACAAATATCAATGTATGCTATTCATACCCAGGTGAACACAGCAATGTGTCCGATTAGTACCCCGTCTGGTACAAATATCAATGTATGCTATTCGTACCCCGGTGCATACAGCAATGTGTTCTATTAGTACCTCATCTGGTAAAAATATCAATGTATGCTATTCGTACCCCGGTGCACACAGCAATGTGTTCTATTAGTACCTTGTCTGGTACAAATATCAGTGTATGCTATTTGCACCCCTGTGCATCTAATCTGGCATATTGATCACACAATGTAATAATATTTTTTTTTTTTAAAAACAAGCAACATGTTTTTTTTGATGTTACATAACAGAGTGTGA
Source organism: Alosa pseudoharengus (assembly GCF_046254945.1). Lineage (NCBI taxonomy): Eukaryota > Metazoa > Chordata > Actinopteri > Clupeiformes > Clupeidae > Alosa > Alosa pseudoharengus. The sequence continues at coordinate 18,659,339 of NW_027468664.1, forward strand.
ATAGCTCAGCTGTGTAATCACTCTGTATAAGGTATGCTGTTTGCATCAATGTACAGTTAGAAGTGGATGCTATTCGTACCCAGGTGTTTATAGTACTGCATGCTATTTACACCCTGGTGCATGAACTAGCTAATTGTTGCAATCAAAACTTCCGTTTGAGAACCGATTTCTTATTCAAATTGCGCGCCTTCTCTCCAGAGACGTTGGTACACATGCACACTCACTCCGCCAAAACGCAACACACGGGAATCAAACCCCGGTCTCCCGCCAGCCCTTGCCTGTGACCACTGCACTATCTGCTTTGACAAAAGGTTAAGATTTGCAGGTAAACTTAGAGTTTATAGGCCTGAACGTCATATTCACGAAATTTCTGTAAGCTAACAAACTGACGGTTGTATGTGTTCACTGAACAAAGATTATGAAAATAAAACACAACTTTTCCATCTCAACTTTAATTTGAACAGATATTAGTACTGAAACTGTTCAGAATTCTTCACTTTCTGCTGACGAAAAAACAAATGTCGGCCATGTTTTTTGGGCACGCGAGCAACATGTTTTTGTTGTTATGTAACAGGGTGTGAATAGCCCAGTTGTGTGGCCAAGGCTATTCGTACCAGGGGTACGAATAGACACTCCGGTTTTTTAATCGCATAGACTACAACTACCAAGCTGGAATCAAAGCACATCGACTCCCCTCTCACACCCTAAACACGCACTTCGAACAAACAAAAAGCGCCTAAGTCTCATGGTATATGCATAAGCAAAACTGTATCTGACCGGTGTAACGTTGGTACTAAATCATTCATCGCAAAGAATGATTTTTGTAGCACGTGCAACAAATATGTGTAGGTACAGCCCTGCCCTGAATACATCTCAACGTGCGCTCTAAAACATCTGGTTTAAATGGAGATGTAGATCATCACGGGTGCGTTAATAAATCTACATTGCGGCGAGTTGACACAAATTATTCTCTTTGACGAATTTATGTAGTTTCAGTTACTTTACTTTGAGCCATGCTCTTCCTTACTTGAATCACCTTTGAAAATAGAGGATTGAAGTAGCCTATATGGGTGTTTGGGAATGAACGTTGACTCAGATGCTTTTTGAGACCAATAAAATGTCAGAAATGTCCCAGCCCGGTGTTTAGGATGCATCATAGACAGGTTATCTTTCAGGTAGCCTATATATTTTCCATTAAAAAAACCATCACGTAGCGAACGTATTGTGGCTAACTCACTTAGCTCCTGTTAGTAGCCTAGGCTATGGTCATAAGCAAATGAGATGACAGTCGAAAGATACAATTACTGCTGTTATCAATTTGCTTGGTAGCCTATAAACGCATTTATGGTTTATCCATCACTCAACCATGCTAATGGTAACATTATTTTACCTACATTCTGCTATTGATAGGATTAACGTAGCCTACCTGCAGTAAAAAACAAGCATGTCCGATAAACATTCTCAGATTTATTTCGGCTTCAAGAGGAAATGGGAATTACATGTCATGCAGAAATCATCCTACCCTTAGACGTTCTCTGCGGTAAACTACTGTAGCCTACTGTCTTGTCCTTGTAGGAAGCATAGTGTCTTTCCAACCCACTTTAGATTAACTTCCAACAAAATTACGTCTCACTGCAACGATGCGCCATTTAGTGGACAAACGACTACGTGACGCCAATACTGGAAATGCAGCCAAATTATTATTATGATGAATATTTGGGTTTCCTTTAATCCTACAGAATTTGTAATTATGTATCGGCCGTTCTAATTGCCGATACTGATGGTATACGTGCCTGTGTGTGTGTGTGCGTGTGTATATGTGTGCACCACCATCTACAGGCCAATGAGTGTACAGTCACTAAATGTACACATAACTTAATTTTTTAGACCCCCCCATGGATGAAATTCTACGAAACTTGGCATACCCCCAGAGAATGTCAGGTTAATCATACACATAAAATTTGGTGCAGTTCTGAACGTCTCAACTGAAGAGAAGGGCGATTAAAGCAGAATGATATTGCATTTTCATTTTTTACCGGGGGGGTGCAAATCACAAATGAGTGATTATGGGCTAGGTTGATGTGGGCCCTTGAGACCAACATACCATAAAAATTTCTTCATCCTGCATTTTTTGGGTTTCGGGGGGCCCAGCTTCGCTAGCGGCAGTCATAAATACTAGTATGAAGTGACTGACAATCAAAACGGAAGATTCAGCTCAGTTCATTAGTTGTGCTAGCTACTCTTAGCCGTCTAGCTACTTAGCTAGCTCACACCACCATCTCACAGAAATCAACTATCATGAAAGAAGATATGATGTTCATTAACAGGCACCTACAGCAACTTTAGGCCATTTGTTACAAAATAACATAATTTACAATGCCTTTGAACAATGTGCACCATACTATGCTGCACCATACTTTTTTTGAATGAATGGTTTTTACATTCATTGACAATGGCAGAACCCCACTGTATACTGAATGAACGAAGCAGCTAGCAAGAAGACTCTTATTTCTAGGTTCTCAAGTAATGGGATGGCACACTCTGTAAGCAAAGCCTGTTGTACAGAAGATAGGCCTTGACATGCCCTGTCTTTAAAACGGGTTCAGCAAAGTGGTGGGGATGTAGTTCACTGAACACATTCTCTAAATATCCCTCATAAGCTTGTATGAAGAAGGGGATCTTTGTGTTGGCGTCAGGCTTTCACGGCAGAGGAGGCAAGCCGTTCCGCCAAGCCAATCCCCAATTGATCAGAGCAAACTTTGGTGACAGGTAGCAGTCATGCATTGAAAGTGCAGCTGTTCTTCCCGCAGGTAGCAATCATGAGAGAGAGGGGGAGGGGTGCTAGCCCACACACAAAAAACACAGCAAACTATTTCAATTACTGTGTGGGCATACCTCCACTAGTGCCGTCACAACAGAGAGCAAGAAGAACTGACGGATAGATGGAAATTGAGTTGTTATTATTTTATAAATAGGTCATTTGATGACTGTTTGTAACAAGTGTGAAAGAGATGTTGAAACATTCCATTAATGCAATTAGATGTATGGAAGTGACATTTCTCTTCGTCCTTTTAGAGTGAAACATCTGTCAAACATTCATATGGCAAGCAAAAGAACACCTCAAAGAGCTGGCGCTAAGCTCTTTAGAGCAATACTCTTAACGTAAAGCCCAAACACTATATTCCCATGGCCCCGGTGGATAAGGAACAGATAAACAGGTTGTTGTCTCTGGATTACGTTTCATGTGTAGCTGGGTGAAGGTGAACGTCATTCAGGTATCAAAGACAGTGAGGAAATAAATAAACAACAAAATAACATAATGAAGAAAGCACACCTCAGGTCTGGTGTAAACAGCTTGCTGATGTGAAGGGGAATGCATGCAACTCATCAAATGATATGAGCAAGTTTTGAAGCAAGTTTTTTGTTTACCATACAGAATGCAAGGACTGAGGAACCAGGGACCAAAACTAATGAGCACAGAAATGTGTACAAACAATACAATTGCTTTTTCATGTCAAACAACAACAACACCAACAACAAAACAATGGGAAATATGGGATATTAAACACTAAAAATGTAAAACCGAGGAGAGTTTCGGTAACACTTTATAATAACTACACACAATTCATCGTTTATTAAGCCTTTGTTACTTATTAGTTAATGGTTTGTTCATCGTTAGTAATTTGTTGTTCATACATAAATTATCATCAGTAAAGCATTTGTTCACACAATTATAAATGGTTTGTTCATAGTAAATAAGCCTATCCAAAAAATATGTTTGTAAGTACATAATTTATACTTAATAAGTAATGAAACAACCACTTATAATGAAATCCTTTTCTTATTATAAACCAGTTGCAAACTATTACAAAATGCTTTGTTCATCATTTGTAAAGCATTGTTCCTATGTTAATTCTAATAAATAAAGTATTTGTACACACATTTATAAATGGTTTGTTCATAGTAAATAAGCCTATATCTAAAATATGTTTATGAATTATTGTTAATACTTAATAAATTATGCAATATACACATGCACTAATGATTAGTTAGGGTGAGGATACATATTTTATAAACCACTTCCTAATACTATAATTCATGATTAACTCAGGGGTTACAAGTGGTTAGTTAATGATATTTTGTGAGCTTATCTAAAGTGAGGACTTTCTATGCCTTGCAACACATTTTCAAATAAGTTGTAAAGATTACATTCACATTCATTCATTTAGCAGACAAGCGATGTACACATGTCAATTAAATTGAAGGCCATTGACATAACAGTGAAAGCCGGGAATCGAACCCCAAACTTTTCAGGCTACTGCATGCTAGTCCAGCTCCTAATCCACTACACTACCTTAGCCCAGATAGAAACCCCTACAACTATGTAAGAGTTTCTGTTTTCTTCTACTACACACTGTTATTAAACATCTGTAAACTATTTTTAAATGCTGTATTCTTCATTTGTAAACCATTATTCCTACATTGATTTTCATCTGTAATCATGTTTACACACAGTTAAAAATGGTTTGTTGAAACACGCATATCTATATTATATTTTTGAATTGACTGTTGTAATACCACTGGGCAGAGGTAGTGTAGTGGATAGCGAGCCAGGTTAACATGCAGTAACCCATAACAGTTGGCGGTTCAAGCCCTGGCGTCCACCAATGTGGCCTTGCCCTTTAATTTCATTGACATGTGTAAGTCGCTTTGGGTGAAAGTTTCGGCTAAATGAATAAATGCAAGAGTAAACTTTATAACTCATTTGTAAATGTGTTGCAAGGCATAAAAAGTCCTCACTTTAGATGAGCTCACAACATATCATTAACTAACCATTTGTAACTCCTGAGTTAATTATTAATTATAGTATTAGGAAGTGGTTTATAAAATATGTATCCTCACCCTAACTAATCATTAGTGCATGTGTATGTAACAACTGTTAATAATGGAACTATTACTTAATCAAAAACATATTATTGCATCATTTATTAAGTATTAACAATAATGTATAAACATATTTAAGATATAGGCTTATTTACTATGAACAAACTATTTATAACTGTGAACAAATGTGTTACTGATGACAAATAAGAAATTACTAATGATGAACAAACCATTAACTAATAAGTAACAAAGGCTTAATAAATGATGAATTGTGTGTAGTTATTATAAAGTGTTACCAGAGTTTCCTACAGAAAATGAAGTATTTGGTCATTCTCATTGTGTACTCTTGTCTGTAAAATCAAGAAAATGAAAACAGTGAATGCATTTTCTGTGACCATATCAAGCTGCTCACCTTTCCTGCTCGAAACTTGGCACAACTGCCTTCCCCATTGACCAGTGTCTCTCTCTCTAAACACACTCTACAATTGCCCAATCAGAGTACATTATTTAAAGCGCTCCTAGTGTGGGCTGCTCATTTTCACACCATTTGAATCAAATCAAGCTCAATCTCTTTGGCTACCACCATGGAAATGATCTTTTTTCATGAGATACTGTGCTGAGATGAGGGAGAGATGGAATTGTGCAGTCGCAATTTGTGATTCCAGCCAACTGTGTGCTCATTTGGCCAGTGAGGTTTTGTGTTTAAAGGACTTCTAAACTGAATGGATAAAGCGGAAATTGCAATCAGTCATTCTTTTTTTCGTGTTGAGAGTGAGGTTCAGCCAATGAAATGCTTGTCAGCAGATTCTGTGTTACTAGTCAAACAAAGTTAACAAGGAGAAAACCCAAAGATATTGACATAAAGAGTACTGTGATATACCCTAACATGTTGTCAGTGCAAGCATTTGTTTGTCCAGAGAAATGCCCACAGAAAATATAAAGACACTTGGTTCTGCCTTCACAAATAGGCTCCAACTGGACAAAAGGAAAATGGCTGGAACGCCTGCTGCTGTTGATAATCTCAACGTGTCAAAAGTAACCACCGATCCAGTTGCAAGCAACAAATGAGCAATCTGCTCTAACTTACACAAAGTTATGCAACTAAGAGGCACAAACTTGCCTGGTGACAGGTGATTAAACCTGGATTGTGATGATGCTCCAGGCTGTGAAGTTGACCCTACTCTCTGGCGAACCAGGAGCGTGAGTCTTCCTCTGTGTGGACAGATGGTGTATGAAAAGGCGGACGGGAGAGAAGAAGGGAGGAAAATATCCTCTTGAGCTCGCTCCTCTTTTCCAAAGCTTTGAAAAGCTAACTTTGTGTGTAAGAGAGATGTTTCATTTGTTACTAGGCAACACTTGTTAGTGTGCTTTCTGTGATACCAAGGGGATATGTGTCATGAGTGAAGCCAAACTCAAACCAAGCGCTTCATGCTAGTGGGATATTCTAGCCTGACTCGATTCTATTCAGAATTCTATTTAAATTTTGTGGACAGGGTTCAATTCGGGCTGGCTTCCAGGCTATACTGTAGGGATATTCACACTCACACTCACTCAGATGCTCACAGAAAACCAAAAACAATATTCCCTAAATAACCCTTCCACCAAATGGGCCTACTCAACACAAATAACTGCTATAACTGTGCAGCTTTTCCAATTTTTTTGATTAGTTGTGAAAGTAAAATTGTTGGACTTTGTCATTATGTAGCACAGAGTGAGCGATTATATCCTTCAATTTAGTGTGATTACATCTGTTTGAGTAATCTGTTATGTTCATGGTATGCTCAAGATGTAGGTTTGCCTAGTAGATGTGTAGGAAGGTTTGCATTGAGGCCATAACTTCATAACTTCCACCGTCTGGGAAAGGCCATGGATGGAATCTTAGTGAGCTTTCAAAAAGAATCCATAATGGCTTTGAATTCTAGGGGGGGGGGCATCAGAATTGACAGTGAAGTTCAGAGATCCATTCATACTATGCTTTAGAATACAGAAACCTGCTTCTGTTTGGTATGTCGAGCCATCTCCGCAATGTCATTACAGAGATAAATGCATTGCATACTCCACATGCGATTTTGATCTAGGCTCCATACAAAAGGAGGAGATATGTGAAGAGATAAGGTGATAGAGGGCAATAAGGTAAAGAGATGCAGGGACTAGAGAGAGAGAGATCAGAGCATAGCACACATCTCTGTTTGAAGCATGAAAGAGGCTCTCGTGCAATAAGCAAAGCTGCTCGCTCTTCCTTACCCTATCACTGGGGCTAACCAATTTTTTTCCTAACTTTTTTTTCCTTCTTTTAACCATTTTTTCCTCATCCAAGACATGAGGCATAACTACATCTTTCAGTACAATTTTATTAAAAAAAATTGTCCTTTTTCTTTGTATGATTGCTTCAAACATGTATTTGTACTCCACTGACTAATGCTGTTCCATGTGTTGGTAAGGGATTGGGTGGGTGGGGGGGGGGGGGGGTTAAGGAAAAATTTGACCGTTATTGACAAATGCTGTCTATACTTCCCTATGTTGAAAACATTGCATTACAAAAAAATTTTACTTTTTAAGTACAATTTTGACTGGCCGTTCCAAACGGTGAGTAGGCTACAAACACAAATTAAAAAGCCCACCGACTTGATCGTCGGCATCTATGTGCTGATGCCATCCTTGTACCTCAGCCCCTCCTGTGCCAGCTTGTGAGCTGTCGTGTTGGAGTGGCATCACAGAAAATGAATTTAGTCTCTTGAATAAGGTGCTAGTGCTAGTATGGCTGTGTAGAGATGATACCGAAGTAGGGCAGTGGCATAGGGCTTAACATTCTGTTTATTCAATGCTTGCTGGTGTTTTTTATCATTATTTAAAAAAATTTTTTTTATTGTGGATCAGTCTTTAATGAGTTTTCATGAAATGTGGTTTCCACACTGGATAATATTCCTCATCAAATTCAGCCTTCATTTCATTCCCCCTCCCTTTCTCTTTCTCTCTCTCTCTCTCTCTCTCTCCATACATCCTCTCTCTTTGTCTTCTCACTCTATCATTTAGGAATTCACACACACACACACAGACAAAACAGATGACACAAGGTATGCCCATTTCAACCAGAATTAATAATCCTCCCAACACTATCTCAAACTAACAAATGACTCAACTTTGAATGAGGAACTCAGCAGCTTTTCAAAACTTTCCCCAGAAACCGACAAACAAGCATCTCTCTACTTGATTGAATCGAGACATTATTTCCATGCTTCAGACCCAACGTAATCAACTCTGGAAAAAAAAACCTTGTTGTTGGCGCATGCATCTGTCTTAAGTCAGGGGTTTAGTGATTAGCTGGATGACCAGAGAGGCTTGTCTGTGTGAGGCGGGTCGCGGAGTGGAGTGGCATCTTAAAGAACGTGTTTGATTAGGCCTCTCTTTAATCTAGTTTGTCTGGGACCGGCCCTCGCAGCTGGCACAGTGGAGGCTGCAAGGATTAAATTAACCCGCCTCCATCGGACAACAAGGGGATGAGCCCCATGTGGAACACAAGATTACGTGCACAGTGCATAGAGGGCTAGTCTGCCCGTGATGGAAACTCTGACCTCATCTATCTTGTCTTTTGTATTGTATATTACGCATCCAAGTCACCAAATCCAAATTGTGTGTGTAGACTTGGGAGTGGGAGTGTTAGAGAAGCACTGTCACCTGAGCTAATGTTTTAAAGGCAAATATTCACATGCCCACTAATTATGAACCTAAATTGATGTAATGTTATAAACAAAACAATTTTTAGTGCATGTTTATTGCTCCATGAAGCATGATTATTTCTAAGATGGAGGATTCGAGGTTTCATTTTGGTGAAAGGGCAAGTTTCTTGCTTTTTGTCATGGAAGGATGGAGATCAATATCACAAACCAAAGCCTAAAATGTGAGCGTGTCTTTCTCGGCAGGTGGGAGCTGCTTTTCACACAGGTGACCAGGGCCACCCGGGTCCTGTTCCCCAACTCTGCTGTGCTCAGTCACATTCTTCCCTGCTCTGGCATTTGTTCCCGGGTCCCCCGCAGAAGCGTCAACCCCATCTAGTCACCCCGCCATCACGGGCCGGCTCCATTTGAAAAAGCCAGCAGGGCGCAAATGGCCCCCAGCCAGGATCAGGAGGCACGCCGAATCCGTCTCTCTCTCTCTTTCTCTCTCTCTCTCTCTCTCTCTCTCTCTCTCTGTCTGTGGATGACGGGCTATCCAGACATCCGTGGGGTTGTTCAAACTTCTGCCAATTCATTAGAAAAATACCAGGAGTTATGAAAAGGTCAAGTTTGAAATTGCTGTCCGTGTGTCCGGATGCTTTGGGAGCGTGATGCAGAGAATCTCCCCTGCTGTGGCTCAGTGGGGAGAGCAATTTCCCTCCCATGAAGTCAAAGGTATGATATAGGTCTTCAGAGGCAGTAATAAAAGTCAATTAGAAAAAAAGAAGAGAAATAGAAAGCATGTGTAGTGTAATACATGAGTCTCATTGACTGAACACTAAGAGACAGAAAGAAAAGTGTGTCTGTATTTTCGTTAGGTTTTTGTCCCATTTTTTTACACGAAACTTCCACTTTCCCCTGACCCTCCTATGAATGCATATGCATGAGACGGAAAAAACGCAATTTGTCATTCTCAGCTCCTGCAACAGGCAGTCTGTGCTTTTACTGGCCCGCTGTGTAAGTGCATCCTGTTAGTACATATCCCTACATGTTTTTACGCGCACGTTGCAAAAAAAAATACACCTCAAGCGGGCACAAAACATTAGTACATCTGGCCCTCAGTGGGGAAAGAGAGAGAGAGAGAGAGAGAAAGAGTGAAAGAGAGAAAGACCCCAAATAAACACTTCTGAACAGAATTCCTTAGTTCTAAAGAGAACACTTCCAAACAGAAGTCCTTAATGTGTAGAATAGGGCAGGTGTGATTGCAATCTGCTTCTGAAGATCCAAGCCCTTTGCAGTTTACTCGGAACCATAATGAAACACACCTGGCTGTTATATTCATATGCCCTGAAGGCCCTGGTTAGTGGAAACAGGTGTGCTGTAAATAGGGTAGCCGTACTGGAACTTTGCTGGAAATTGAGATTTTCACAAGGATCACAGATGTAGCTGTTTTGAGTGATGTGATGTGATAAGGCTTTGATGGCACTATATAGGTATGTGCATAGAACATGCACACAGTATGTTATAGGTCTGTAGACAAAGGCAAAACAGTATTGAGAACTGATAACACTTCCATGCCTACCATCACACTGCATGCTTAGAGAGTTAGAGCATCTGCTCTAGCAGGACTTTGCTTCTGTTTTTGTATTAAATGCTCTTATTACCAACAACCAAGGCTGGCCATCCCATTTTCGTGTTTTTTTCCCCACAGTGACACGGTGGTGCCTTTTGTCTTGATTAATGAGATGAATACCCCGTAAGCCACTTAAGCAGAGCTGTCATTGTTTTCCCATCTTCCGCAGGAGCAGTTGTTGGCGTCATACTTGACTACGTCCATGCAGCCTGGAGTTCCCCAGAGAGTGGTGTCATGGCGACACTCTCAAACAACAGGGTGTCTAACTCAATGGAAAGGGTCGCTTTTGCAGATGAACCTACTTTGCTGTCCTGTTGCACAGCAAAATACTTTCAAACTAATTTCAATGTGATTGAAGTTGTGTTTTGACTATTTCACTACATACTGCACTATACTGAAATAGAGAAGGTTTCAACCACAGATAGTTTATGAGGTATAGTGTACTATACAATATAGTGAAATAGGGAAGATTTTGACCATTGCCTGCATTTATGAGGTTAGCCTGCAGTTCAATAGAATTGATATCTTTAGGACCTGCCACTGGATCAGCCTGCAGTGCTATAGAGATAAGTATAAGTAAGTATATATACTGTTTTGATCCCTTAAGGGAAATTTGGTCTCTGAATTTATCCCAATCTGTGAATTAGTGAAACACACTCAGCACACAGTGAACACACAGTGAGGTGAAGCACACACTAATCCAGACGCAGTGAGCTGTCTGCTACAGTGACACTCGGGGAGCAGTGAGGGGTTAGGTGCCTTGCTCAAGGGCACTCCGATTACAAGTCCGAAGCCCTAACCAGTAGGCCACAGCTGCCCCTAGATAAGATACTACTAACAGATTTAGAGTTGAAAGACTGACATATTGTTCAGACAAACTGATTTGAATTTTCTTTAATATCTTCACTCTAATCAAAAGTCAGTGCATTTTTATTTATGCATAAGCTGTTACAAACAGATGAATGCTTATGTCATTCTTACGTTACATCTGTGTGTAGCCCTTTAATTACTAGCAATTACTGCAAAGCATGGTGGTGTGACATGCCAATCTGGGGGTGGATAATGCACATGGTATGACTGTGGCAGAGTATTGCGCATGTAATCAATGTCAGAGAATCCTTTCATTTGATGACGCTCAATTTCCATTCTTAATGGGGGCTTAATGTCCATAGGAAATGCAGAAATGAGGGAATATAATTTCCCAGGGCCGCATTACGTTCATTATCTATGGCTGGTAAACAAAGGCACCCAGTCGCTGTGCAGCTACGGCTGTGCTGCTGTCTCCGCCGATGCCGCCGCGCGTCTTTGCCAATCTTATCCCATTTGCATCTCCGTTGTTTTAGGCTGACGCAATTAGCGCAGCGAACTACACAGCCTCTTCAGGAAAATCACATATTGATTGCTCATTAGTGCTTTAATGAAAATGTAATCATCCTTAAACTGAATGCATTAAGATGGTTTTTTAACTGTTTACTAGCTCACAGGACAGACTAAGAGGTTATTGGCACATTTAATGGTGTAAACATATCTATGTGTATATGTGTGTATGCTTTTGATGTGTCTGTCTATCTGTTTTTGCATAACAACATTATTACTCAGTTGAGCATTTCTCTCTCTCTCTCTCTGTCTCTCTGACTGTCTCTGTCTCCCCCCCCTCTCTCTCTATGTCTCTGTCTCACGTGGTTCTTGTATTCAGTTCCAATCTGAATATGTGTTACATAAGTGGCCTGTTGCATCATGTGAACTAGTCTACTCTGGATGGAACCTGCCATGGTTCATTGCCTCTGTGTGTGTGTGTGTGTGTGTGTGTCTGTGTGTTTATGTACGTCTGTGTGTGCATAGTTCTCTACTGTGAGGGGAATATGCAACAGAGGATCCATCACACAAACACGGTAGTAGTCATGCAACTGGCAGGACTTATAAAGCCGGGGTTTGAAAACAATCCTGGGATCAAGAGACCAGGTTTCCCTCTGGATATGCTGCTGTGAGCCCAGGAATCATTGCTGAGTAGCCCTTTTATTGGAAATCAATCCTCCTGCAGGAATGGGTACTCACAGCACTATGTACAGTAGGTTAATTACAACGTCGCTGGAATTTGGTAATTAAAGATGTTTCTTTATCTCTGATATAAAATGAACATAAATCACTTCTGATGATTAGTGTACAACTATAAACACAAGGCATGCATGTCATCTGGTGGTTTATGTATTTTGTGCTGTTTGTGAGTAGTGTGGACAGCTTGTGTAACTGGGGGGATCTTGCAAGGGGGGTGCTTATTTATGGACCGTTTGCTATTACATATGGGAGAATGATGTATAATATTTTAGGGTGTGGACAATTATGGCCTGGACACTATGAACTCTGTAGGAGCATGACATGCCTTATTATGACCGCCGCGCAGCGATTTTTTCTTTCTTTTTTTTTTCTTTTTCACATGTCCAAATTTCCGTCAATGATTCCCGGGACACTGAAAGACCGGGGTAGACGAAACTTGGTGGGCATGTAACCCCATATGGATAGCATGGAACCATCGTTTTTCGTTTTGATCTGTAGCCCCCCCCCGCTGGACTGCACCCCCCGAAAGGAGGGTAGGGCAGACACAGTTTTCTGTGAATATCTCGAGAACCGTAAGGTTTAGGAGGACCTTTTTTTTTTTGTATGTTGATCTCAAGGGGCCATGTCAACCCATTCCATAACCACTCATTTAATGTATAGCGCCACCTAGTTAAACACAAAAAAGTAAAAATGAGGTGTTGTAATCGCAGGTATCTGTGACCTAACATAGTCAAAACTGCACGAAATTGGAAGTGTAGGATCATTATGACACCCTCTGAATGCACGCCAAGTTTTGTGAACTTTCGTTCATGGGGGGCCTTACAATAAAATAATTTATGTGTACATTTAGTGACCGTACACCAACAAGGATTCCCGGGACACTGAAAGACCGGGGTATACGAAACTTGGTGGGCATGTAACTCCACATGGATAGCATGGAACCATCGTTTTTCGTTTTGATCTGTAGCCCCCCCGCTGTACTGGACCCCCCCGAAAGGAGGGTAGGGCAGACACAGTTTTCTGTGAATATCTTGAGAACCGTAGGGCCTAGGATGACCAATTTTTTCCGTATGTTTGCCTCCAGGGGTCATGTTAACCCATTTCATGTGCACACATGTGCATAAACAGATACACACGCACACACATACATTCACAGTAATCATACGTATGACACATACTCACACAGTAGACATATGTACGCATGCATGCACATGCACAAACACACATACGCAGGCAAACACACAAGCACGCACGCACACACACACACACACACACATAAACATAAACGTGTACACGCACACATGCACACAATTCAAGAATTTCTCAGAATTATGAACAGGCAAGATGGGGGTGGGGTTGTATAAAATGAATTTTACATGTGAAATCTATGAACTAATCATGTTTTGGTACTTGTTGTCTAGCAGATACCAGTGAGAATTGAGTGTGGCTAATGCAATTTAGTGAGACAGTTAGAATCATATAGGCCTTTCAGCGTGATTTATTTTTGTGGAAAAAATGTGCTGGCTGGGCGGCGGTCATATTTTGTACTGCTCTGCGGTACATCTAGTTTATTACGTGAAAAGGCACAGTGGACAGTGTTTTTTTCAGCAGACTGCCTTAAGTGTTTTTTTTTAGATGAAAATTGTTAAAGAAACTTGTATTTTTATTTCCGCAAACTTCGTCTCCATGTTGTGTGTGTGTATCTGGGATCTTCATTGGGTGACCGTGCCTGGCTCTTTAAGGCCGGAGACATGTGCGGCAAAAGTACCAAAGTTCTGTTCCACATTCTGTTTGTTAGATTTTTGCAACAAACACAACCTTCATAAAAAACAACATGGCCTTTCCTTGTAGTTCAGTTCATTTTTGAACAGCACTTCAAAGTATTATAAAAGGAATATAAAAGCAATGCCCACACCATGTATAAGTGAAATCTCCCTCACTCTGAGGATACCCCATTCGATCTGTATAGTAATATAGGCTAGAAAACATCTCCACAATGTGTGTGTGTGTGTGTGTGTGTGTGTGTGTGTGTGTGTGTGCATGTGTTTGTGTGTGTGTGTGTGTGTGTGTGTGTATGTGTGCGTGTGCGCTTGCGTACGTGTGTGTGTGTAGTCATTTTATCCAATAAATGACTTTATCTGAGTGAGGCTCAAATGGATGAGTAATGCACAGTATGAGTGAGAGCAGCAGAGAGCAAGAGCAATCACGCCTCCTCCTCCATATTTTTTTTATTTACCGCCGAGCTAACCCTGCTGGGACACAAGTTCCCCCCTTCAATCACATGCTAATGCAATTTGTGTGCTCGGGATCACCGCGGCGAACGACCTCCCGCTGCCCGGGACATTTGCATGGGACGATCATCACGAGGTGAAGTGCTCAGCGTCTCCAGAGCCATGCAGCGGATGGACAGAGACCGGGAGAGCGCTTGGGAGGGGCAGCAGGAGAAAGCATGGCTCATAACAGTGACCTAATGCTTTATAAGGGTGACATAACCTTGTCGTAAACCTTGTCAAAGCATATGTCATGTCTAGTCAATATCCATTCAATAATCATTAACATTGACTTTCATGACAGCTTATGAAAAGGTATTCAATCCATTATGACATGTTTATGATATTGTTATGACAGTCTTATGTGTAAGGGTTAGAGTATGCAAGGTTAGGGAATGGGGACAGGAGTAGCAAACTCTGTGCAACACATCTATTTCTTGCTCTGTATTGGAACCATGATAAATTGCACCGTCCCTCTGAAATAAAACTCCAATAAATGAATAAAATATTACTAGTTTCTAGCTAATGTGTCCATCCTTTTAGATTTTTTGTTTAACTTTCAATATATTGAGCTACACTCAGTCAGGTGGTGGTGGGGGGGTTAATTCTTCTACCTCCAACAATCATATAAGAGGCCAATTTTCCCCCACCTCTCCCCAAGTCCTCGCCGCTGCGACACCAGCCATTACAGTGAAATCCAATTCAGAGCTCTTAGGTTGGGTGGATGTCTCTGCACTCTGACGTCTATGCCATGCACCCTTGACGTCTTTGTCCGTGATCAGAAAGAGCTGAAGTCTCTGAAAGCAACACACACACATACACACACACAGACCCACACACACACACACATGCACAAAAACAAACACACACACACACACACACACAATTTGTTCCAGCGAAGATGGTTGAATGATGAGAAGTCTCAAATGGCGACTTAGATGTTGATGGTTGACCTCCGGCTCCACACACACACACACACAGTCCTCCCCCTCTAAGCCAGAGGATAATGATGAGAGGCTGAATCACAGACACTCATTGAGCAAATGGCCCAGGAGACAAAATACGCGTCGTGTGTATAGAGGGAGACGTACTGCTGTGTCACGGTGCTCTATGGTGATTGTTTGTTTGTTTGTTTGTTTGTTTGTTTACAAAGAGCCGCTGTCCCACATTCCTAAAGCAAACAAAAGGTCAGAAATATCTGTGCCCTTCATCCTTAAGACCAACACCTTCTGCCCTCTGTAATAAATCCTGTCACAACAGTGTTTGTTTACGAGGTACAGACGGTCAATCAAAAGTCTGGCAATGCCTTAGTATTTAGTGACCTCACAGGTGCAAGCCTGAGAGGGCTGTTGAAGCCCAAAAGCCATGCCAAATTATAAACACTCAGCAGGCCACTCAGACTCGAAGCATCTGCTTCTTAAGAATTTGAGAACACACTTAAATGGCTCCACCATTTTTGAGATGGACTCTCAAGCCAGGGGTCAAACAATGTCCCTGATTGGTACATCAAGGAGAGCCAGGAAAACCTCCTCAATCCACAGGGAAGCTGTAGAGTGACCTTTTGTGGAGAGAGAGACAGAGACAGAGAGAGAGAGAGAGAGAGAGAGAGAGAGAGAAAAAGAGAGGGAGAGCAAAAAGAGTGAAAGAGAGAGAAAGGGAGAGAGAGAGAAAGGGCAAAAGAGAGAAAACATCCAATCACTCACTATTACCTCATCATGAGGTTCATGATTGGCTGATAGCCCCCCGGTTGATTTTTCTGTCACTCTCAGGTCATGGCTGTGCAACTATCACCACTGGAGACTCTGACATCCAGACAGCCTCTCTCTGATTGCAGGGGGGACTAAGGTGGGGCTTAAAATGGAAGGATATTCCAGGTGATCGCAATTTAAGACCAGAAAAATCAGGACCTCTGATACTGAATAAATTCTGCCCTGGATGCGTTCTTGTGAGCTTTTGAACACGAATGGATTTTTTCCTGTTTAGATCGGAGATTGATAAGCCATTGTGGCCAACAGCTAGGAACCCCCCCCTCCCCCCAACACCAGCACCATCACCACCACCACCACCACTACCACCATCACTTCAATTAGACTGTAATTCTCCCTCTTAGAAACAAAAGAGTTGAAAGAAAGAGTCAGAATAAGCGAAAGGAGAAACAGGAAGTGACAGAGAGCACCTTTGGCTTTCATGTTTTGCCGTCCAGCATGGCCCCTGGGGCCCTGTCCTTTACAAGGGCACGAAACAACCCAGCTATGCCAACCAATGAGACAAGGGGGGAGAGGAAAAAAGAAACGGGTGGCTGCTTCTCTAGTCGAGGCATCATTTACAGGAGGCCGATGAAAGTCCATTTTCAAGCGAATTCGAGCAAGGAGATCCGTGAGTTTAGCCCCAAATGGGTTCTGGCGCTCCGGTCCAAAGCCTTCATTCATAAAGGTGCTGAGAGGTATGGATGCACAAATACCTGTGTGCACTCAATTCAGACTCCAGAGGGAATAAAAGAGAGTGAGAGAGAGAAAGAGAGAGAGAGAAAGAGAGAGCTCAGAGAAAGGCGCAGTGAAGGGTAAAGCAACAGAGGCAACAGAAAAATGGCAGTATTAGATTCAGATCACTGAGAAGAGCGAGCGCAAATGGAAAAAAGGCACAAATGGAAAGGGAATGTATGGGAAGAGAGAGAAGAGAGCTGAAAAACAGAGAGAGCAAGAGGGAAAAAAGAGAAAAAAAAGAACTTCTCTCCCAAACTTTTATTCCCCTCTCAACTCATCTAAGGCAGCAGGATGGGAGGCGATGTGAGCATGATGGATGCTGCCGATGCAGAATGGAGTGGTGTGTGTGTGTGTGTGTGTGGGGGGGCGGGGGGGGGGGGCAGGGGGTTGATGGTGGTGGAGAAGGGGGCGTTCAAGGTTGAAACAATGACCAATGAGGCATGGGCGGCAGAGGTGGGGATGATTGATGCGGGTTGCCCCGGGTGACAGGGAGGATGGTGAGCAGGCCATGGCCAGATGAGGCCTTGGCCAGTCTGTACAAGTGCCATTTACACGTCCCATGAAGAGAGACACAAACATCAGCCACGGGACTAATACAGCATGCAGCACTCTCTCACGCAACGGTAGAGACTTCGCCATTCACTCTATTATGTGAGGTTTTCAAGCATCCTTAGCCTTAGAGTATGGAATGTCATGACACTGATGATTGTTCTTTGTAGACCAGTATGGCTTCAAAGCACTCCACTACTCCAAGAACCATAAAACACAATGGTCTTATCACAAAGGGAGAGTATATACATTGACCTGTGCGCTTTCTTTGATTCTGGTTAATGCAATACTCTTCTGTGCTTTGTGATAAGCTAAGGAGTGTGCCAATATTATTGTCTTGGCAGATCCAGTGACGTATGAAATGTTCTCTTTGCAGTGTGTTACAAAAAGGAAGGTTTTCTATCTCACATTCGATTGGTGTGTTTAGTAATGGGGCAATTCCATGGAAAATTACATTTTTTGTAACATCCATAACGCCAATAAAATGTGATGGTATGATGTGAATGATTACATGAAACTTGAGCATTTGCTATTTTTGGCTGAAGAATGTACATGAGAAAAAATGCACAAAAAATGAATGTTATCATTCACATCATACAAATGTTAAGGAATTTCACTGGCGTTATGGATGTGATAAAAAGTAAATTTTCTGTGGAATTGCCCAATGAAGGTTTTAGAGCTTTCTAAAGAGCCTTTCCCTTTTCTATCTTTGAATTGGTGTTTGTTTTAGGACTCACAAACCAACAAAATGTAGTTAAGTCAATCTGTCAGGCCATTTCCTACCATGTGTAACAGCATCCTAGATGTCAACACAATATCCATTGGGTGCGTCTTACTCACAATACTCACAATGTCTGGAGTTAACTGACAGAGGCGGGAAGAACACCAGATGTGCAGTGAAGTATTTTCTTTCCCTAGCAGTTAACTCTGATTAATGTGAGGAAAAATATGAGGCAAAATAAAACACCATACACGCACAAACAGATACACAGACATACACACAAGCAAAAAGCACAAGCACACAAACACACACACACACACTGAACAGAGCAGTCTAATAACATCAGTTACTTCACAAAAGTGCATATATATCTGTGTGTGTGTGTGTGTGTATGTGAGTGTGTGTGTGTGTGTGTGTGTGTGTGTGTGTGTGTGTGTGTGTGTGCGTGCGCGTGGCGTATGTTTGAGGGGGTTCAGTACGGGGTGCATGATTTTTCGTCTCCTGACCCAGAAAAACAGTGCTGGTGTCAGCCAGGAGCCTCCACCCATCCACCCTCCCCCTCTCCCTCCATCCCGCTCCCCAAATATAAATAACTCTCTGTATGTGCCAGTTACATGCGTAATTACAAGGGGGAGAGAGTCACACATTTGGAGATGTGCCGTAGACATGGGCGCTAGGAAGTAGTTCTGACTCACTACACTGGATAATCTGTGTTTTATTTTCACACCAGCATGTTCATTGATCTTCTTAATTGCTGTTGAAAGATATGTTTGTGTGAACGTGTGTTTGTGTGTGTGTGTGTGTGTGTCTGTGTGTGTGTGTGTGTGTGTTTGTGTGTGTGTGTGTATGTGGGTGTTTGTTTGTCTGTGCTTGTGTGTATGTGTGTGTGTGTTTGTGTGTGTGTTGTTGCCACTTCAGATTTCAGAATGAATATTGTGTATATAGATTCAGATGTGATATCCCACCTTCAGGAAATTGTGTTGTCGTGTTTCATAAGCGATTGAAAGCGAAACATGCAACAAGACATTTCCTAACAGCTAGCAAAACATTTGTGTGTGTAGCGACTAATGACCCAGTAACTATGGAAGTACCCGTGTGGTGCATTTTAATTTGTCTTAAGAGATTAATGGTCTCAAACAGTGAAGGTAATTACAAAGCTAACCCTTAAGAAGGTACTGGTAAATGATCCAACAAAATGAATGCAACACGACAGCCTTGTACTGTAATACAACAATGTGGAATTAGATTATTTAGTATTTGGCAACGCTGATGAACCAACCTTAATGACTAAGGAATGGATTACTAATAAATCATTGTGCACGGAAGACGGAGGAAGACAGAGAGATAGAGAAAGAGAGAGAGAGAGAGACAGACAGAGAGAGATAGAGAGAAGGAAGGAAGAATGAGAAGATTAAAGAAACCTGAGGCTAAGCCACAAAGCCAAATGAGAATGCAACCCTCACATGCAGAGACTGAATGCATGACAGTGATAGACAGACAGACAGACAGACAGACAGACAGACAGATATATAGATAGATAGATAGATAGATTGAGAAAGAGAGGAGAGAGAGAGAGAGAGAGATGGGTGTGTCCATGTAGTGTGAAGGGAGTTTATGGCCAAACAACCAGCCTGAGATGACAGGGGCTGGACAGGGAGGACGGTCCAACCTTCACCTGGACACTATAGTTCACTGGGCGGGGGGGCACCCAAGGGAGACGCCAGCCGACCGCGTCCCAGCTGGCATGTCCAGGGACTCGGGGGGGTGTAGGGCAAGGTTACCCCAACATTGCGTGGGGACCTTTCTAAGCCTAATAGAGACTGACAGGGCAGGGGCAGCTGTCATAAGAATTACCACAGCGCAGTGGCCGACCTATCGATCCGCCCTTTTCCCAGCAAGCAAAACCCATCACCGGGCAGCACAGACCGAGTCAGGGGTTCGCCTAAATAGAGATGTCAGGAGAGAGCAGCTCCCCTCTTTCTATCGCCCCCCCCCCCCCATTCCCCCCCGTCCTAGTTCACTCACCCTCGGGCTATTCTCAACCCGATATATATCAAAAAAGAAACAGAGAGAGAGAGAGGTCAGAACATTGTTGTACCTGCAATTTGTCTCGGTCATCTCTGTGTCCCATCCATTTCTATCGGCGCAGCAGCAGAAATCCTGGTGACGTTAGACGAGTGGGTTTTCTGATTGTCATGTTTTTTTTTCTGGGGAACCACGACATATGGTGTCCCTTCAGCCTCCCCTGCCTATACTGACCAAGCCACACACAGACAATTATGTCAATTTGTTTGCACAGGAGTTTGCGGCCTCTTTTTATTATTTATGACTTGGTTGTGTGTGTGCAAGTGTGAAGAGCAAGTGTACTCATGCATTTTACATGGCATGCCCAAGTGTCCAGTACTAAGGTAATGGCTCTACAAGAAGACACCTGTCTGAACAGGGAGCTGGACGGCGGAGGGTGGGCTTGTAGAACAACTAAAACGAGTTGGAGTGGAAAAGAGGAACTCAGGCCTGACCAGTAAATGGTGCTCTAAAGAGTCATGTCCATTGCCAATCAACCTCCTTCTCCTCCACAATTATCTGGGCCCTGTACTTTTCCCCCCGTGAGAACACGTCAGTTGAACTCTCCACCACAAGCCTGGCTGACAGAACCATGTCCTAACATGTTATAGCGGATGCCATTTGCTAAAAGAAGTTCCTCTTTTCAAAGATAATAATCATACCATAAACATGTCAGGGAAGATGACGTACAGTATTGTAATGGTTTCAATCACACATCTCATGCAAAAAAAAATTTGCAAATAATCATAATATGTTGCATGTTCATGCACTGTTGATCTCATAATGAACAATTATAAGATGTAGCATCTGCCACAACATGTTTTTTTTACAAACTGCATGTTAATATCCTGTCAGAGTCTTCACATCAGGCATAACCTTCATGTGGTTTGGTTTAGTACCACGTATACTGGATACGCTCATGTTTGTCTTGCTTTTGAATCTAGTTTTTGTGGGCTTTATTTGAGTTCACTGGGGTGTATTTTTAATGTTAAGGCTGTCTCCATCAAACGGAATAAGGGAATCACATCAGATCACAGAATTTTCATCAATTAAGGAGAGCAGCTCAGATCCCTGTGGGGAACAAATAAGCCTTCAGTGCATTTCTTATCAGTTTGTGTTCATGAGTGATTAAATTTAGATGCATTTAATGAAGCAGTGCTAAAGGTCACAGTGAATGTAATTACAAGAAAGAAGGTGTTTCTGAGAAATATATGTGCTTAACACTCTTTTTTCCTCTCTCATGGTGGTTTTCCATTCATTCTATCAGCTATAAGTGGCATTCAGGTTTTCCACATTTTATTTCTTTGTTTTCCAGAAAATCCATCCTTCTCTCTCTCTTTTCCCATCCTCCATTTTGTCCTCCACCCCCCCCCCCCCCCACCCCTTGTTGCCTCCCCTGTGTTGAGCTCTTATTTCAGACCAATTTCACCAGCATCCCCAGTAGCATGGATATGAAAGTCATGATTGTCGCACCGATCTCACCATGGTTCAATTGGGCAAGAGATTACACCTGGGTCAAGGTCTCCTGTGTGTGTGTTTGTGTATGTGTGTGTGGGTGCACGCACACATGTTTGTGTATGTGTGTGTGTGTGTGTGTGTGACCTGGTGATTGGTGAGCCCCTGGGCCACTTTGCAGTCGACCCTCCTCTCCACGCTCCAAGTGTCATCCCCCGTTTCCTGTTTATTTATTTATGTAGAACACGGCCATAACACGTCCTGACCCTTTTTGGCCCTCGAGGGCCTCCATGCTCTTTTGAAAGCCCGGGAAGCCAAATGCTAAATGGCAGCCGGGCCGTGCTGTGCGGAATCGAGAGGACCCGGGAGAGACACACGTCCACCCACTTGTACCCTGGTCACAAAAAAAAAACGGGGGAACCGAACAGACAAGTGGCGCCATTTCGCCAAACAATCACGAGCTGTTGATGCAGGCTCGGAGTGGAGTCACACGGCCCCATCATGATTAGTGCTGTGAGAGTGTCAGCAGGGGGCCCAAGTGGGTATGACACAGAAGAACCTCTTTAATGTGTGCACTGAGACAGCCTGATACCCTCTAACTGGTGTCATGTTGAGAAGTTCATGAAGAAAATTCAGAAGGAAAATTGACACGTCTTCACGCTATGAAGAGTGACTGAAGAGTGATGTATAAATGACGTATATATCAGGGGTAATGTATGTTATGTGGGGTGGTAGGTGGGTAGGTTGCCTTAAAAGGGAGCAAGTGTAGTGTTTTAGCGCATGCATAGATCAATTTCCGTCAATTAATTAAGATTAATTGATTAATTTAGATGAATTGATTAACTGATTAAGTCTTTCACCATAGAAAGAAACTTGAATTATACTGTACACCTACTCTCTCCAGTGCTCTGGTAATGGCCCTGCTGACTGAACAAATACTTTGAGTTTTTTTCTATCAGGTTTATTCTTGCATGTCTTTCTCTCTCTCATGCTCTCTCTTTTTTTCTCTCTCTCATTCTCTCTCTCTCTCTTTCTCTCTCATGCAGGTGAAACTTAAAGCAGTCACCTTGAAACTGTCTTCATCCCCCCCACCACTTCACCACACACACACACACAATTCCTCTTCTCTGATAAGAGGAAAGTACAGGCTCATTTCTTTTCTAGGCCAGTCTACTCTTTCCTAGACATTGGAGGGGAACGAGTAGACGTCGGCTCTGCTGCCACTTCCGTCTGCAGACTGGACAACGTGATGAGAGCGGATGCCTCTGTCTCCCCCACTCACCACACTTCTGCCAACCAGTACGACCTCCACCCCCCCTCCCCTCCCCACTACCTCCTGCGTCACAGAATTGATATCTTCCCAGGCATTATAAATCGCCTCAGCTCTTCATGGATGTGTGTGGGGTGGGAGGGTGGCCTTCTTCCTGGGTTAGATTAATAGACCTCACCGCACAGCTAACTCTGCATTAGCGTGACCTGCCTTTATCAATCCATATCCACTTTGGCCTCTCCGCATAAAAAGCCTTCACTTTCTCCAGAGTCTTTCAATCCATGTGGGCCGGCGGCTGGAGCATTGACTTTCATCAGGGCCTATTAGCCCCAGGGCCTGTGGCGGAGGGGTGAGGGCCAAGGCCTGGCGTAGGAAACATTGAGAGACATTAGCGCCCATAATAGTCGTCCTGCTTTGTGTCCAATTGGGGCCCGCTGGCGGAGACGGATCAGGTTTTTTAGTCCTAAGTGAGAATAATGGATGTAGACAAAGCACATGGACACATAGATAGACACACACACACATACACACACACACATAACCATAGATAGACACACACACACAGACACACACACACACATAACCACAGACAGACACACACACACACACACACACACACACACAGCCACAGACAATCTCTCGCTCTCTCTCACACCCACAGACACACACACACACACACAAAGCTTCGCAAATCCACATACACAAATTTATCTAAAACAGTGGTAGCCATGTCATTATTTTCCACATTGCAAACTGGTCCAGACCCTTCTGTGTGTGCATTCCTCCACCAAGACGCACACCATCTCTGCCTGGCCACCACACCACACCACAACAACAACAACAACAACAGAAGCCGAATCTGCTGGCATTCTCCAGGACACAAATACGCTCGACAGAACACCGGCAACAGAAACCACTCTGATAATGGCCGGATGTGTGTGCGCTGTGTGCGGCTCAGAGCAGGGAGAGGAAAATGGAGGCTGTGGAATCTATCAGATAAGAACCCATTGGCTGGGATGATGTGACTCAGCGCCTCTATCACCACCATGCTGCAAGCCTTTACTTTGATCCAGTGTGATTGCGGCAGTGCCGGTCACGATTCGGTGGAAGAAAAGCCTATGGGTATCGCTGGGAGAATTTTAACAGGTGAAAACTGTCACTGACAGTTTTGATAGCACAGAGGATGGCATAGTTTATTACCTTACATAGAGATTTAATTAAGTATCTAATAACAAACTTACTTTTGTTGACTTTGTGATCATTTCGGGGTCTAATTTGACATTAGTAACACAGGGCCATATTATCGTAGTCTTACGCCACCCCTAGGTGAAATTGGATCACTCCCTGCAGTCCCTAGAGTTGGATGAGTGAGCCAAAGCGTTTTATAGCCGACCCAGCCATTGTCCTAATCTAGAAACGGCCCGGTTATCTTTAGTTTAGCGTAGTCGCTGTAATCCGGCGATATCAGATAGCATGTCATTGCAAAAGTGAATCAAATAACTCAAGATTTTTTATAATTATTTCTCGTAACCTGTACATTCACATCGAGTACAAATATCAATGCAAATTAACACGAAGGGATTTACTAGACCAATTTAGATTTGTAACTTTTTTCGGGCATAGCACCGGCAAAGCACTGCTGCCAGGCGCAAAGACATCACGCAGCATCTGTAAACCCTCAACTTCCGGCAATACACCAGCGTGACTACCAAGTTCTCTGCTACTAGGCTGACACTGACAGGTGGGCTTTCTCTAAGAGTTCTAATGGCGATGAATATGGAAGATTACATCTCAAGATTGACATCTCATTCCCTTTAACAGCACTTCAAACATCGCATTGGTATTTTGACAGTCAGTGGCGCATTTGAAGGAATCTGCTTGCACGCAAGACCGTATGGAACAGTTATTCCACTAAACTAAACTTTACTAAAACCTAGCAGAGTAGGTCGTTAATTGGCACGTTGCTCAAAAAAAGAGATGATTTAACAATATTCTGACTAATTACAGTGGATGGAGAGTTATTATTTCAGATTTTTTTAAAAAGTTTATACTTTTTGAGAAATAGGGGATGTTAAAAAGCTAATTTTTCCCCCATAGACTTGAATGGCTGTGATGTCATAATTGCCTAAAGCCAGCTGCGCTCGTTAAGCTCCCAGAGTAGTTCCCGGTGTCACTCCCCGATGTGAGTCGCTACCGGATGTGAGTCGCGCATCCGTCACTTTGCTACTTTGCGACTACCAGTGCTGTTAGCCACAGAATAATGACATTAGCCTACACAGCAGTAATGTATTATTTAGCGTAAGGCATCACATTTTCACATTTGATCTCTAATGTCAGTTCTAGATTAGAAGCTGAAGTAGCCTGCTAGCGAGAGACTTCTGTAATATCGATAAAAATTGACCTACATAACGAAGTTTGTTCACTGCTGGCAAGTAAGTAAGCAATCAAGCACAACAAAGGCTGTCACTTGAATGGCGTTTGCTAACGTTAGCAATCAAACAATCTTAGATAGCTAAAACGTTTTTGAAACAGAAAAGTGAATTATTTTATGGATTTCAGTCGGATCCCTTGGCGTTATGCCGTAAAACCTATCAATCTGAGCATGCGTGACTCACATCGGGTAGCGACTCACATCGGGGAGTGACACCCTGGCTTATCAGAACACTGGCACAGGTGTCACCTGTGAATCCAACTGTCTCAGCTTCTAATGCATACATACAACCCTAAAACTACACATCCTGTTTAAGTGTTTCCTGTGTGTCAAAATAAAAGTCACAGCTCATGCTTTGCGCATTATATCTCCAGAACGGCTTGACACATATGCTTAAAATTTGGTATGAGTGTTTGGGGCAGCCGTGGCCTATTGGTTAGCGCTTCGGACTTGTAACCGGAGGGTTGCCGGTTCGAACCCCGATCAGTAGGCACGGCTGAAGTGCCATTGAGCAAGGCACCTAACCCCTCACTGCTCCCCAAGCGCCGCTGTTGTTGCAGGCAGCTCACTGCGCCGGGATTAGTGTGTGCTTCTGTTCACTGTGTGCTGAGTGTGTTTCACTAATTCAAGGATTGGGATAAATGCAGAGACCAAATTTCCCTTACGGAAGAGTATACTTATACTTGTATGGACTCAAAGATTAAGTTAATTGATGTTGGAGGTCAAAGGTCAAATGTCAAGGTTATATCTCAAGAACGCCTTGACACACAAGGTTTTTTGGTACGGTTTTGTATGAACTCAAAGATTCAGTGATTCAATGTTTTTTTCCAGGAATCTCCCCACCAACATCCTTTCCATCCACTTTCCATCCACTATTGTATTTCCTCTGGCATTACATTTGTAGTTAAATTTGCAAAGTGTAATGGCCGATAGACCGATCGGAATGTGTTTTGTGACGTACCTCGCGGATATGATAACCATATAGCAGGTCTAGTACCCACACTTTCCTTTTTTAGCTCAATGGCACTATACTTTTTTAGGAATAGGTCTTTATTGTCATTGTCTCAGGTACAACGAAGTTTAAAGTGCTCTCTACTAGTGCAGTCACTAGTACCCAATTGTGAAGCTGCAGCTGACACCAGTCTATTTCCTTCCACTCTATTTGTCTTGTCACAAAGAGCCTGCCATTAAAATTTAGCTGACAGTCATCACTTGGGTTGCAACTGAACTGTTGCAAACCTCAGTGGTTTCTTCTGAGCATGTAGAAAACCCCCTTTTCCTTTTGCAATTAACCTAAAGCAGACATTAGCCATGTTGCAATTAAACTGTGGCAAACCTGAAAGGCAGAGGCTAGCAATCTGCCATGTGGATTAATCATCAAGTCATTTCACTGACCCTCCTCCTCATGCACTATGTAATTACAGGGCAAAAGCAGTGTATGGTATGTCGGTTAAAATGTGTGAGTCAACAGAGTTTGGTTGGCCTTTGGTGGGCAGTCAAATAATATATTGAAAGTGATGCAGACAGTGCACAGTAGCATATTTCCATCTGTCCTAGGTCCTGTTCCCTGGGGTGGAGAATAAATATTGGATTGGGGTTTCAAAGGATGATGGAGGGACAAGGTTCTGTGGAGCTGGAGACATTTGGAAGTCTGGTGGCTTTTCTTTAACATTTTTATGATTCCATCTGATTGTTTTAGAGCCCTATTTTCATTGATGGGCACTTAAATGCTGGGGTGTGTTCACACACAGATGTAGAAGCTCAAAGTATAAATGTCTTCTTTCAAAGTAACTCCTTTTCCATGAAAACTCTAAGTGCTTTCATGACAGACCTCCCACACAAGGACTTCTGTCTCTTAGTGTAAACTAACGCCAGACCACTTCTGAAATCTCAACTGAGACTGAGAATGGGTCTGTGGACCTTTTAATGTGCTTCCGATTTCCAAGGGGCATAGCTCATAGACTGTATATAGCTAGCAGTCAAATTACCGTAATTTCCCAACTATTAGCTGAGGTTTATATATTGATTTTGCTAAATTTCTTCAGCTATGAGGTTAATACACGGGGGCAGTTAATATGGTATTAATATGGTTTTGTTTTTTTAATTAGCAAAAAACACTGTCCTGCAGTTTATACACAATGCGGCTAATATAGAGGAGAATTAGTACTTTGAACTATTACCAAAGCTTTTCAGAAGTACAGGAAATGTGACATCTTTCTTGTTCTTTCAGATTAGAACCCTTGATGATGCCTTTTCATTCACCTACGTGACACAACTCGGTTCTCTGAGGCGTCCTGGTATTGATATTGCAATAACGGCTCATATTTTAGCTGAAAGTCCTTGAAGGTGTCTTCAATGAGTGTGTGTGTGTGTGTGTGTATTCTGATTCAAGGTGACTTTCTTTCAGAGGAAATATTTATCTCGTCTTGTCGGCCCTTCTATAAATAACACCAGCGGACTCTTGGGCAGAATGCTGATTTGTAAAAGTCGTGAGACAGGGTCCTGATGAAGAAAAAAATCAATGTAGACTTTGTGTCCCCACTGGATCAATAAGCATATCACTTATTCTTAATGCTGGCATTTGTCCTGGACTAGGTGGGATCTTCCCTTACCTGAAGGTAGAGGGGCCCTTCACCTGTTTAAGCCGAAGGGGTTTTAGACTGTAAGCCATAGCAAATGGACACATGGACAGCATAGATTACATTCACATGCAGATAATACCATTCTTAATTAAATGTGTTTGAGGAGCCTAGTGTAAGCCTTTATTACTCACTGCTACTAAGTCACCAAAGGTTACTTATCCCCAATTCAATGTGGTTTGGTGCATAGCCAACAAATCTTTTTAGGAACTGATGACCAGGCCTTGGGAGAGTCTCAGGAACATTTTGATGCACTTGTAGTGATCACTCTCATTTTTCATTTTACAATTTTCATTTTTAACAACACCGTTGACATTGACAGCACCCTGCTCTACCGTATGATCCACACTTTAGGAGAGGTTTCTCTGTGATATTGTGTAAGAAGGTCATAGCCCATTTGACATGCACAACAGAAACGCACCCTCTGTCAATAAGTTTCATGAGACAGGGCATAGAGGAGAAGGGGACAGGGAAAGGAGAGTACCCCCCCTCCCTCTTTTTCTTTCTCTGGCTCCATAGCTCATTGTGTGCTGGCAACAGGGCGCAGCTCTCCCTGACTGGCCTCATAAACAACAACACTCGGCTCCTCAGTGGCCCCATCGATCTCGCCACCATCCAGGAGGGGCTGAGAAGATAAAACAGCTAATCAAAGTATTCATGGGACAATTTATCAGAGATCCATTAGAAAACAACCCAGCAATCAATCTCAAACTCTCTCTCTCTTTCTTCATCCCTCTCTCTTTGTATCACTTCATCCTTTCTTCTCTATCATTCTGCCCTCTAGGGATTCTTTCTCTTTCCATATCTCTGTCTCACTTGCGGTCCTTCTCTCACTCCATCTCATTGGGTAAACCCCTATTTTGCTGACGACTGGAGCATGAATTTAGAATCTGGCATAACTCCCCAGACAATGCCTATTAAAATTGCCCAAAGATGCCACAGCTTGATTTTGCATCAGGGGAAGGGAATGATGTAATTGAATCAGTGAAGCCTATTTGGAATTGGCTGATTATATGCACAATGTTTAATTGCATTATATTATACTTTGTATTACCTTGCCAGGTGAAATAAAATAGTTAAATCTATCAACACAAACATCACAGCAAGCGTAAGAGGAAAGTAATAACCAATCCTCATCAGGGCCAAAGAAGGCTTTTGTTTGTTTTTTACACATATGACGATCTGTAGTGCATGCTAAAAGTTATTTTGTTTTTGTTTAATGGGATACCTCACAGCTTGGCTGTGCTCTGACTTCTGCAGATTTATTTAATTATGTACTGCATGGACAGATCACCCACAGCTCAAGGTTAGTCTACTTAACTGTTTCCTCCAAGAGGCCAGACGCAGACAGTCCCTCCCCCATTCTTTCAAATTCAGGTGATGAACTGAGGCCATCTCTTTTGATGTGTCACAAGGCAGTCATAATGAGCTCGTGATGGCATGCCCTATCATTTAAAAAAGCACCACCAAGTTAAGTCAAGCAAAGGCATTTACGAAACTCCAATGAAAGTCTAAGATGAAAGAGTCTAGAGTCTATTATGTTAGAATGTTTCCATAACGTTTTGCTGGTCCCTCTTCTCCTGACCTAAATGAATTATGTATGCGACTCACGTTCAATAGAACTGAAAGGTGACGGATGCTATTAAGGAACTGATATATAGTACTAAACGATTCATGCACACATCTAGAAATTATATTGGATACAGTAACAACATTGGATGGGGTCGGGGGGGGGCTCGTTTTATAATGTTTTTCAGAGTGAGTCACAGTATTTCATGGAACATCATAATTATTCAGGCATACCGTGCACCCAAAACGAATACAAAATATCAAAACACTAACCGCTCTGCTGATTAAGTTCATTATTCGTTGCTGATTTGCCAGTGTCTGAACCTATTCAGTAGTTGCTTTAAGACTAAAACACTAGGTGGTCACTGGTGGTCTTCAGCTCTTTCTCTGTGGTAATTGGCCCATACATACACCTCTTCATTTAATTTAGCAGAACAAAGAGACAGTGTATGGACTGTCCCAGCTTTGGTCTCTGCTCTTTTCAAGCCTTTCAGATTGGATGGGTTTAATTAATTTTCAAAGGCGACCTGGGGTCCATTACAATGTGTAACGTATTCTCCATAGCAGGAACAAACTGGGATAATCGGCTCTGCTAAAGCCCTTTCGCCTGGCTGGCGAAATTAAAACAATTGAAAATTGAAACAAAATTGATAAGCCACACCCTATGTGGTCGGTCCATGCATTTGTTCGGTCTGTCATTCACTATTTCTTGGTCCTCTCTCTCTCTCTCTCTTTCTTTCTCTATTTCTGTCTTGGAAGGTTTTTCTTTTTAGACTGGTAACATTTATTGTCTTTTTGTTCTTCAAGTCCAATACAATTGGTCAATTAGGTCAAATTCTTTCTTTCGTTCTCTCTATCTCTCTCTATCACTGTCTCTCTCTTTCTCTCTCTCTCTATCTCACACACACACACACACACAAACTAATAAAGCCAGGGTGAGGAACTCCACAGGACGGTCCAGCGTCTGTGCGTGACCTTTGGTAGGTTGTGAGGTAGGAGATAAAGGTGAAATAGAGCATCTTCCTCATAAAAGCCCAGCAGGTGTCCCAGAGGCCCGATAACTCACACACACACACACACACACACTTGGCTGTTTGGTGGCCCGGTATTTTTTCAAAAGCACAATAAAGGTGATCTCTGTGAGTTCAAACTGTGTGTTGGTTGGGGAATACACACACACACACACACACACACACACACACACACACACCCCACACACACACACACACACACACACGCACATGAAGAAACACATACACAAACAGACACTCTGATGTAAATTGTCACCTTTCTAGAATCTTTATATTCTGCCAATGAATGTCCCTTTTACCTGGGTCACACTTGAATAGGCAGATTCCTCAAAGAATTTAGGCATAAATGACATTCTCTCTCTGGGGAAAAAAACCCTACATTCTTCTTGTGTCCATTTCATTGTGATTTTCAGCTATAATTCTTTGTAGTGCTTGTCTGACACACGAAACCAATCTGACCACTGGTCTCACAATTAAAGCCCAAGACCTCTTCCTTTCCCTTTCGATTCCCTTTAGATTTGAAGATCAAAGGTAGATGTCGTCCTGCACAAATGGCCGTGGCCAGCTCATATTTTTTTCTCTACTTCAACCACTTCATGTAGACGAAATATCAGACTTTGAATAGCTGGGCAAGAAGAAGAAAAAGAAGAAACATATATATCAACTAGACAAATCCCATTAAATCAAGTGAAATCTCAAAGCTTGATTTACTTTGAACACAGAGGGGAATAAAAGCATACAAAATGGAGGGTGTGTGTGTGTGTGCAATTCTGGCTAAAAGACCGGAGATGGCTCTGATTCCTTTTTTGATTTACAGCCAGACAAAGGCTTGACAGAAGGTTATTCTCAGCTTGTTATGGTTTCTTGATATTTTTATATGATGTATTATTTCATGTAAATATGTATGAGTATGTACTGTAACTGCAATCTAAGAGTCACATCTGCCTAAAGGTACTGCAACAGTTGGTGGTTATCCGGCTCACAGTCAGTGAAGGCTACTGCTGTTATGCTTTTCAAGTCTTCGCCAGATATGTAGCAGAACAAATATAAACATAAACAACAACACAAATATTTGAATACAAAAAAAAAAAAATTGGCAACTTTATGCCAGTGCATAATGGCTAACAAAATCACCTTCCCATACACATGCCCCCCATTAAAAGGAAGGGTGATGTCTGTATCTATTTACAAAGGAAATGATAAAAAAAAAATATATTTTCCTTGTTGGCCATCTCTCTCTCTCCCGACATCAAAGGGTGGGTAGCAGAGGCTACGTAAACGGCCATCTTTCTGAAACAGGTGTCTGAAAGCGTTGTGTTTGATCTCGCGAACGAAAGCTTCTCCCTGCGGACCCCGAGCGAGGCATGCCATTGTGACCCACCGTCCCACACACACACACACACACACACACACAATAAAAATACCGTGGTCCCTCAGATGAGCCAGTCGGCCAGCCAAAAATACCCACAGCTGGGCCAGAGACGAGCACATCTGACGGGGGTGAGTCACAGACCAGTGCTGGGACATCACACACACACACACACAACGAACACACACACACACACACCACCCACCCTTTCTTCCCAGAGAGGCAGGTGGGGACGCTTGCAGTACAGCTAATTACCGAGGCTAATGAGAATGAAAAATGTACCATGTGTAAGCTATGTATATAGACCTCCACGCACACACACACACACACATACACACATGCACACCAGTCCCTTGATGAGATGAAGGCGAGCGCCAAACAGGACACTGAGAGAGCTGAAGTAAACAACAGTTAGGCAAGATAGTGCTGCTCAAATTACAATATTACTTCTAATAAACATGTAAAAGATTAAAATTGATTGCATTTAAAACACAAGTACATAGATGTTTTGAGATATGCACTGTTTAGGGAGAGTTGAAGTGGTGTCTGAATCAAGCATAGTCACCCCTAGGCGTTTCGCTGGTGGATGGGAGCTGTCCACTCAAGTGGTGCTGAAACCAACTCTCTTCCACAGGCTCTCCAAAGGGCTGCCTGCAGTGACTCGGTTCAACCAAAAGAGGCAGCGACGAGCTTAGAGTTACCTACACGCACTCCATTAACTGAGCACTGGGACGCTGAGTCTGACCTGTGACTGATCACTGGGACTTCATATCCACACCTCCTACTGTCTGAGAGAGTGTGAGGCCGAGGAGGTGTGGAAAGGGATGGGATGGGCCCATGTTTCATGATACGTGGGACATGAAGAGTGTGTGTGTGTGTGTGTGTGTGTGATTGTGTGTCTGCGTGTGCGTGTTTGTGTGTGTCTCTGTGTGTGTGTGTGTGTGTGTGTGTGTGTGTGTGTGTGTGTGTGTGTGTGAGTGTGTGTGTCTGTGTGTGTGTGAGTGTGTGTGTCTGTGTGTGCGTGTTTGTGTGTGTCTGTGTGTGTGTGTGTGTGTGTGTGTGTGTGTGTGTGTGTATGTGTGTCTATCTCTAGTGTGTACATATGCTGTGCTAATTTGCACATGTGACTTCACTGTGAGTGACGTCAGACTCTGATGATTAATCCCACACCTCCACCTTTACCTCTCCCCTGGTGATAGCCTCCCTCTCCCTTCCCCCCTCTCTTTCTCCATCTCTATCTTTTTCTTCATCCGTCTCTCCCTCTTTTTCGCTCTTCCTCCATCTCTCTCTCTCCCTCCCACACTCCCTCCCTCCCTCTCTCTCTCTCTCTCTTTCTACAATCGTGTCA
The DNA here is from genome assembly GCF_046254945.1 of Alosa pseudoharengus. Taxonomy (NCBI): domain Eukaryota; kingdom Metazoa; phylum Chordata; class Actinopteri; order Clupeiformes; family Clupeidae; genus Alosa; species Alosa pseudoharengus. Next base: position 18,692,763 of record NW_027468664.1, read on the forward strand.
GGACTGTCTGACTCTGTCCCAGTGTACCGCGCGTGTCTTCTCCACACAGTCCCTGGACGACTCTCCACCTCCTCCTCTTCCTCCCCTAACAGCCCTCGTCTTAATCAGGCCCACAGCGGTCCACGTGGAATGGCCTCAAGAGCGCCCTGGACCAGTGTACTTCCTGGCCGATATCAGCGTGTGCGTACGAGGCAACACACACACACACACACACACACACACACACACACACACACGCCTGCAGCCAGCCATCTGCTCTCGCTGAGAAAGAACAAGGATGTTTACAACGACGTGACGCCTTTTTAGCCTGACACACACAAACACACACACACACACACAAGAATAATAATAATCAACAAATTGACTTAGAGGCTAAATAACACATTTTGGCGAACGCTTGTAAGAGCCCCATTCAGCCTGTTAGTCGGAGAGCTGGCATTTCTTCCATGTTCGGGATTGTAGTCATTGTAAGGTGATGAAGCGATCAGATCCATATCCCCTTTCTTGGCATGTCACCAGACCAATTCTGCTGGTGAAGCTGGGGATGGTGTGTGTGTGTTTGTGTCTTTGGGGGGGCGACACACACAAATCCTGACATTTCTAGACAGGTTGGCTCATGTTTGGAATCTAAAGAGACTGGCTTTGTCTGTGCACGCGGCAGATTAGCGACGTTGCGGGCCCTTCTAAGCCTCTCCGTATCATTAAATCCAATGTTAAATAAGACTGCAACACAAACGAAGGCCAGCATTTGAAGCTGAATGAGTTGGTAGGATTATTGCATTCAGTGTCAGTGTTTCTGTGTGTGTGTGTGTGTGTTTTTGTATTTGCTTTACGTGCAGTACATGTGCATGTGTGACTAACAGAAAGAGAACGAGAGAAAGAGACACTGGCCCTCATTTATGAAACGAACGTACGACCTAAAACAGGTGTAGGATAGGCGTACGTTCATTTCCGCGTAAAGCATGGCATTTATGAATTTGAACGTGAGCGGCGGCTACACTGGAATCTCACGTCAAATCTCAACTCATACACGCAAGTTTTTGAGGCGGCATAGCACAGTGAAGCAGTAAATGTGTGAAGGGTGGCAATTACAGTATTATTTATTTGCAGGCCTATCGGAGGCCAAGGACCCTGCTATATCACTTCTATGTCAGATGCTCTTCTTTCTGACATGGCCTGGCTGCGTTCCAAATGAGCTCTCTGAAAAGCAGCGTTCACATTACAACAACGACGACAACGACCACAACAACAACAACAACAACAACATCAGCACAGGCCACGGCGAGGCCGATGCGTTTGTGGACATAAAGCCTTCCTCCGTATTCCCTCTAGGCAGTCTTCTATGAGCATCTGTTCTGTCCCAAACACAAAGCATCCGTGGTGGAAGCGAGCGGATGTTTGAACCAGAGCAGCACAGACAACAATGCCACTTTGCATCCGGCCGTAGCAGGAGTGCCACATGAATAACGTGGCTTCCTCTGTCCAGCTGTGCCCTTCCCCTTCACATTACATACAGTGTATTTTGTTTGTCCATTCCCTTCAATCTAACTGCATGGGTGAAAGACGGAGGTTCGAAAAGAGAGAGAGAGAGAGAGAGAGAGAGAGAAAGAGAGAGAGTATGTGAAGGAGACAGAGAAAGAGGGAAATGAGTGGAAGATAGAGTAGAAAGCTCTATGTCTGCAATCCAGCGCCATCTAACAGTCATTTTTTATGCAGAGAGTAATACAAAATGACACATTTTGTCCCTTACTAACACTAAAGTACAAATCAAACAGGCTTTTTTTCCAGACAGTAAAACTGTTCAAGATGATGATCGAAGTAAGCATAACGTACATGTTCACTTTCAAACACTTTGGAGAGGATAATGACACCAACAGAACACCACCATTTTAATCCATCCTCCGAAGATCAGCCTGTGAATCAGCCTATTTTACGCTTTCTGTGTCTATTTCTTTCCCACAGAAAACACAAGCGTCTTGTTAGAGGCAGGGATCAAAGGCAGAGCCTCTGGAACAGCTGGATGTATCCGGTAATGATGCCGCCATGTTTGACCAGTCAATGGTGAGATATTGATCTACGCTCCTGCCAGTCCTTCGTTTCGCCTCCTTACCCCTTTGGACTTTCGCCCCCTTACCCCTTTGGTGCTTTTGTCCAGCGTCACACTATCCGACAGTATTTTCTTTGGTCTTCGATTCTTCGATTTACGTTGCTCATTGACTTGCATTCAGCCCTCCAGTATATGTAGCTGTAGCTCACACCGTTGATTTATTCTATCAACCATTTCACTTTGGTAATACCCTATATTTCATAAAAAGAATCTATGAAAAAAATCTATACAGAAATCTATGCTTCCAATTTTGAGAAATTTTGTTATAACTTTTCTCCATTCCTATTGCTAATCTAATCTCGAATTAGAGATTATACTCAAACATGTAATTTCACCATCCAAAAAGGATACATATACAAAAGATAAAACCAAATTTATGCAATGATTTTCAAGAAAATAAGTTTGCTATTCCTCCACGAGTACTATTGTATATCCACTGCTGGCCAGCTGCCGATCATTGGGATGTCCATGTAACATCACTCAGGGCGTGGCTGTGGTTGGCTATCCCAATGAGATGTGGGGCAAGTTCAAAATCAAAATGTTCTGCACCGTTTTGCCACGGTCTCCCGATTGTACAATATTTGATCGCAACAGTGTGCCCGTTTGGTGGGTGTGTTAGAGGCCTGGTATAGTCCTGTGTCTGTGTCCCGCACACACTGCGCATGATGAGAATTGCGTCATCAACAAGGAATGCCGAGGGTGTTGTGCCTCCCAACAATGGTGACCGCGCATCAATGAAGCATGTTTTTAACACACGCAAATGTGCACAGAGGAGTATACCACCTCCTTTAGAGGTGCTATCCTATCAGCATCGACATGCATACAAAACCTGCTGTCTTAAAAAGGCAGTGAGCACAACATATCCGTCTGAAGTCATTGACAGATGAAAGATGGAATGAAAATTTGAAGAGAAAATGAGGTCTGTATTTGCATCGATTTCATCAGACTAGGTATACATTTTGAAAATAAAGCAAACAGAACATTCAACTCACCATTGTTTACAGTAGGCCTATGTTAAACTAAATGCTTTACAACGTTTAATCTGTCTTCAACTCACCACGCACACTGCTATCGTTGCACACTGTTGCCACCAAAAATGTCATTCTTTGAGGAAACCGTAGCAAAACTGTGCAAAACATTTTGATTTTGAACTTGCCCTAAGTCACTATACAATATTATGTGCTCATGTGAGTCTACTACTGATCTGTGATAATGGTTTTTGAACAGTACCTCTTTACATACAGTCTGAAATAGAGTGAACCAAGTGCTAAAGTGAGATGTCAACACAAAGTTAACCCACTGGCTGCAAGCAGACCTGGGATGAGTTCAAGACGGATAAAACGTTGCAAAGCATGACCCAACTTTTCAAGCATTCAATAATAATTATTTGTAGCCTCCACATACGGTGCTACTCAACAATCCATTACTACAACTGGTCTACAATAGCTGCCAAAATCTGAGGCCTTTGCCTGTATTCCTGTAGTATACAACAAATAGACATAACATGCACTGTATAGACAAAACATATTTGCGCACTGTCTCTTTGTCGTCTACCAATAACCTGCAGCCATCCTGTGATAGGTCAGAGACAGAGCTACTCCCAGCGGAGAATAGCAACCCACTGCATGAATCACCCAGTGTGTGACAGTCTCTTTTTCTCCACCACCACCACCATCACCACCACTGCCTTGTTACTGAGCATATTCTGTTGCCGCGCATACAGCTGGAGTCTGCTGACGGCCAGGCCATGCTCAATTGCCTTGGCTGGCATAGAGTAGTGCGCCAAGCTGAATTTGAACACACCGACTCCCCTTTCCCTTCCCTCCTACTCCTGCTCCAGTCGCCGAGGAGGAGCTCAGTTTTCAGGTTGGAGCAGTATCTAGTGGCAGCAGACCTTAACTGCATCAGCAGCAGCAGCAGCAACGTCCAGCCTCATCCCAGCCAATCCGCAGGCTTGCTGACCACTGCCTCTCTCCCAGTAGGCACCCTATTAGAGTGGACTAGACTAGAGCCTGGACGGCAAGCTCGAAAAACAAACAGACTGAAAAATAGTCAGACAGGGAAGGATTTTCACACTTAAGAAAGCAGTCAAGCTTCAGTTCAGTCATAGACATTAGGGGATAAGCTTCGAGGGCAAAACCATCCAGGTAGCATTAGTTGCTCTGTATTCTGATGGTGACAAAGAAGCTGGGTTTACCTCGCGGCCAATTCCTCAGGCTTATATCTGAGCGTGAACTATCTGATTCGGGGAAAAAAATGATGTCCTATGTAAAAGCATTGAGCATACGATGAAATTGAAATGTAAATTGGAGCATTTTGTCCTCTAAAAAGCGATCTCTGAATCTGCACCACATGAAGCAGGTATGTGGTATGTGAGAGGCCCTCATTCACGTACACGCCCATGCATCACAGCGTACGGGACATTATCTCCACAGCAAAGCCCATGGTCCGCCGCCCGCCCGCTCCCTCCTCTGGACTAGCCGCGTCTGCAGTCGTCCCCCGAGGGCAGCAGAGCTCTGGTGGAGGGGTGAGGAGGATGCTGGGGTTATTGATCGGAGTGTCTGGTAATCTGTGAGTGTCCTGGCGGGCCCGAGGGGAATGGGTGTGGAGGTGGGGAGTGGAGGGAGGGCGGATGGGGGTAAGGGGGCAAAAGCCTACAGTGTCATAAGACAGCAGGCCTCTGACATTGAGGCTGTCCTTGATACGCCTGCTAAATGGGAACAGATTGCGGGAAGCCCCCTACACACATATGTCCAGTAATGTGCGGCACGAATAGCCGTGGGCTGGAGGCGGTAAAAGTGTCGCCATGGAAATGCTCAAATTTTTATTGATGAAATGGCTATGAGGCCCACAGTGTTTCGTGTTCCAGTTTAATCTAAGCTATCTGTTTGAACTGTTTGGTTCTAACCTAATGAACGGTATATTTGAGCATGTTGGACATCATGTAATATTATTGAGGGTGTGGGTCATTTTACCTGAGGGTAAGCTATTTACAGAATATATAAATCAATCAATTATCAATAACCATTTTTTTCTAAAAAACAGCCTTTTTTAGTCAAGTGTGCTTCTGTAACAAAACCTTTATGCTCTTATGTGTGCGTTTGTATGTGTGTAAGAAAATTCCCACAGTGCACAGAGCCGCACAGTGGGTACCTGGGTAGTGTAGTATTGCCAGAGGCTTACGAAACATTACAAACAGGTCACTGACTCAGAGGGCAATGCTCATGAATATTTCATCACAAACAAAAACAACAGCACCAGCGGTGACTTCAGCACCAATGATGGGACGCGAGGATGGCTTTTATGGCCGCTCTGGCAAGGACCCCCTCTACACAGCTGATCAATTTGATGAATTGACCTCTTAAGGTGAGAGTTGATGAATCATGAGCTCACACAATGCCATTGTTCAGTCACTCTGAAAATGTTCCCACTGCTTCAAAGCACACATGTGATTATACAAATTAAGATAATTGTCATTAATGGTGGCATGTTTGAGAATTAGTTTTGAGCCGCATGGTCATATGGATTGCATATGGATTGTACTGCATGGGTTACATATCATATGGATGTTTCCATCTCATTGCTTGT